>NC_051335.1:49208846-49435410 GCF_015220235.1 Choloepus didactylus | reverse complement strand
TCTTGCATTAGGAGGTAGCTTCTTAGACCTTACACCGAAAGCACAAGTGATGAAAGAAAAAGTAGATAAATGGGAATTCCTCAAAATTAAAAGCTTCTGTACCTCAAAGGAATTTGTCAAAAAAATGAAGAGGCAGTCAACTAAAAGGGAAAGAATATTTGGAAAGCATGTGTCTGATGAAAGACTGATACCTTGCATGTATAAAGAAATCCTACAACTCAATGACAATAGTACAAACAACCCAATTATAATGTGGGCAAAAGATATGAAAAGACATTTCTCTCAAGAAGATATACAAATGGCTAAAAAACACAAGAAAAATGTCCATCTTCACTATCTATTAGGGAGATGCAAATTAAGAGTACAATGATATATCATCTCACACCAATTAGAATGGTTGCCATTAAACAAACAGGGAACTACAAATGCTGGAGAGGATGTGGAAAAATTGTGACTCATTCATTGCTGGTGGGACTGTACAATGGTACAGCCATTCTGGAGGACAGTCTGCTGCCCTGCCAGTATGCTGAATTGGTTTCTTAGCTCTATGAACTTTGTTGAAGATTTTTCCTTTGAAAACTAGATATTGAGTTACTCTATGATCCAGCAATTTCACTTCTCGGGATACACCCAGAAGTTTTGAAAGCAGTGACACAAACAGATATTTGCACACCAACATTCACAGCAGTATTATTCCCAATTGCCAAAAGATGGAAACAATTCAAATGTCCTTCAACATATGAGTGGATAAATAAAATGTGGTATAGACATGTGTTGGAATACTATGTGGTGATAAGAAGGAACAAGATCATGAAACATATGACAACATGGATGAACCTTGAAATCATAATTCTGAGTGAAATAAACCAGACACAAAAAGAGAGATATTGTAGATCACCACTAATGTGAACTCTATGAAAAACATAAAATAAATTTTTGAAATTGTAGACTGTAGGGGACCTATAGATAGCAACTATTGAAGGGGTAATGATAATCTTATAAGAACAGATAAGATATTGAAAGTAATCTTAATGAATGAGAATGCTCAAGAATGATTATGGTTCATTAATTTTCTTGGGGTATGGTAGGAACATGATGGAAGCAATGTAGTTATTTTAGATCATTTGTTTTTCTTATTCCTTTGTTTTGTCTTGTTTTTTTTTTAATTTTCTGATAAATAAAGTATAAAAATAACATTCTACTGAGTGGTGAAATACTGAAAACTTTCTCTCTAAGATCAGGAACAAGACATAAATGTCCACTGTAATCAGTTATTAAACATTGTGCTTGAATTTCTTGCCAGAGCAATTAGGCAAAAAAAAGGGTAAAAAGGCATCTGAATTGGAAAGGAAGAAATTAAACTTTTCTGTTTGCAGATGTTATGGTCATATATACAGAAGTCCTTTAAAATCTTCAACAAAGTTCATAGAGCTAAGAAACCAATTCAGCAAACTGGCAGGGCACAAGATCAACATTCCCAAATCAGCAGTGTTTACATACACAGGCAATGAACAATCAGAAGAAGAAATCAAGGAAAAAATTCCATTCACAGTAGCAACTAAAAGAATCAACTATCTAGGAATAAATATAACCAAGGATATGGAGGACTTGTACACAGAAAACTACAAAACATTGTTTTTGTTTATGATTTTTAATAATTTTGTTAGCTTATTTTTAAGCTAAAGAAGACCTAAATAAATGGAAGGATGTTCTGTGCCCATGGTTTGGAACACTAAATATCATTAAGATGTCAGTTCTAACAAAAGCAGTTTAGAGATTCAATGCAATCCCAACCAAAATTCCAACAAATTTCTTTGCTGCAAATCATCACATTTTATGGAAATTTAAGGGGACCTGAAAAACCAAGGTAAGCTTGAAAAAAGAGGAAGGATTTTGGAGGACTCATACTTCCCTACATTAAAACTTATTATAAAGTAGTGGTAATCAAAATAGCATGGTGCTGGTGCATGGACTTATGTATAGATCAATGGAATTGAATTAAGAGCTCAGAAATAACCCTCAGATTTGTGGCCAATTGATTTTTGACAATGTGGCAAAGACTACTCAATTGAGAAAGAGTAGTCACTTCAATAAATGGTACTGGGAAAACTGGATAGCCATTTGCAATAAAAAATGGACAGGGAGTGATGTCATCAAAATAGCAATGTAAACAATTGCTGAAAACTTCTCCCTAGATATTCAGCATAAAAGGGAGATAATCTAGACTTTTTCAGAATCCTGGAGGAGGATTTGGATGGGAGAAGGACCCTACAGATGTCAAATTGAATAAAAAGAGAGATACAAGTTAAGAGAATTCCATTCTGGGCTGGCAGGTCCTCTCTTCTCCCCCTTGCTTGGTCTCATGCAGCATAGAAGGAACACAGAACCAGCAGTTAGGATTTCTCTCACCTCCTACCAAGGACACAGGCTAAAAATCACTCACAGCAGTGACAAAGATCCCTATCATTTGGAGATCATGGGAATAAGTTAAGACATTTCAAGGCCCAGATCAGTGAGGGATGAAGAGTCTGAGAAAATATGGGCAGAGGCTATTTCTAGCCCTGAGTTTGGAAGCCCTTCCCCCAACCTCAAGGAACATAGTAGGCAGCAGCCCAATACTTGCCTGGGAGGTGTCTGAAAACTGTGACAGCTAGGGGGGTCCTCTATTGCAGAGGGAGTGGATGGCATAACACCTCATTGAGTTAGACCTTACCCAACAAAGTGAAGGCACAGTAAACCCACACTTCAGCTGTGCCCAGTCAGACAACGGCACCAGTAGTTAAATTAACAACAGCCAATCAGACTCATCTTGGATTCAAAAGATCATTGAGCCCCACCCAGACATACTGGAGCTCTAAGAAGTAATTCAGCTCCACCCAGTCAGGCATACCTGGTATCTAAGAGAGAATTCAGCCCTGCCCAGACAGACACATCCAGGCCACAGCAGGCAACTCAGATCCCCCCAGTTGGATGCAACTGAGCTCCAAGAGGTAATTCAGCCTCATCTAGTCAGACACAGCCTCAGATCCTGAAGGTAAACACCATCCTAGGGCAATTATAGTCACTGAACAGTGCAATCTGCTGGGCAGACAAGAAAGTGTAAGGGAATTTGGGACTTCTGAGAACTTCTGTAGACCTTATTCCAGGCCCAGTGCAACTGGTGTGCACCAACTGCCCAGGAAACCAGCCCTGTTTAAGTTGAGAAATGCACACCACCCAACAGTTAAAGCAGTGCTTTAAAACAAACCCAGGGCCTGCTGGATGTCAAAAAAAGAACACCACTGGGAGCCAGCAGACTTCTTTTACCCACACAGAGAGAACTTTCTGTGGTGCCCAGTGCATATCCCCTAGAGGCAGGCTGTTCTGGGTGCCTGGTTATAGGTGACACCGGAGGGCAGAGCTAATCTTACAACTGGCTGGCAAAAGAGACTATAGGCAGGACAAGAACCAGAATAACAGGAGCTAAAATATTCTGATCAGGTAAACAGAGTCTATGTTGGAGGTCTAGAATAAGTTGAACTGAACATCAGAAAAAAAAAATAGAGCACTAAAGCAAACAACAAGATAATGCAAAGTAAAAGAATGAAAATGACTTAGAGAATAAACTAATCAAGGAAACTAATTCCTAGACACCAAAAAAATTGTAAGTCACACTAGTCAAAGAAAAAATTAACACTTCAAATAAGATACAGCAGTTAAAACAACTAATTAAAGATGTTCAAACAAACCTGCTAAATCAATTCAAAAATCAAATCAGCAAGCTGAGGAAAGACATGGCAAAAGAGATGAAGGATAAAAAGAAATAAATTGTGTGAACATAAGGAAGAACTTGAAAGTTTGAAAAAACAATTGGCAGAACTTATGGGAATGAAAGGCACAATAGAAGAGATGAAAAAAACACAATGGAGATTTACAACACAAGATTTGAAGGTAGAAGAAACGGTTAGTGAATTCTACAAAAGGACATCTGAAATCCTACACACAAAGTAACAGACAGGTAAAAGAATGGAAAGATATGAGTAAGGTCTCAGGGAATTGAATGACAGCATGAAGGGCATGAATAGATGTCCCAGAAGGAGAAGAGAAGGGAAAGGGTGCAGAAACAATAATGGAAGAAACAGTCATTGAAAATTAACCATCTCTTATGAAAAACATAAAGTTACAGATCCAAGAAGGACAGCGTACACCCAACAGTATAGACCAGAATAGACCTGCTCTGAGACACTTACTAATCAGATCCTAAAGTGTCAAAGATAATGAGAGAATTCTGAAAGCAGCAAGAGAAATGAGATCCATCATATAGAATGGAAGCTTGTTAAGACCATGTATAGATATCCCAGAAGAAACCATGGAGGTGAGAAGGCAATGATATGATATATTTAAGATACTGAAAGAAAAAAATTGCCAACCAAGAATTCTATATCTGGAAAAACTGTCCTTCAAAACTGAGAGAGAATTTAAAGTATTTTCAGACAAACAGGCACTGAAACAGTTTGTGAACAAGAGACCTCATTTACAAGAAATACTAAAGGGAGTGCTACAGTCTGATAGGAAAAGAAAGAGAGAGAGGTTTGGAGAAGAGTGTAGAATTAAGACTATTAAGAGGGGTAAAAGGAAAGAGAGAAAAATAAGATGTGGCATATAAAATCCAAAAGACAAAATGGTAGAAGGATATACTGCCTTTACAGTAATAATAATTGTCAATGGATTAAACTCCCCAATAAAATACATAGACTGTCAGAATGGATTGAAAACAAGACCCAACTATACACTGTCTACAAGAGACTCACCTTAGACACAAGAACAAGTACAGGTTGAAAGTGAAAGGTTGGTAAAAGATATTTCATGCAAAGAAAAACCAGAAAAGAGTGGGGGCAGCTATATTAATATCAGAAAATTAGACTTCAAATGTAAAACAATTAAAAGAGTTAAAGAAAGGCACTATATATTAATAAAAGGGACAATTCATTGAGAAGACATAACAAACACAAATATTGATGCACTGAGGGAGGGTACCCCAATATATATGAGGCATAGACTGACAACACTGAAGGGAGAAGTAGACACCTCTAAAATAAGAGTTGGAGATATCAATACACTGCTGTCTCAATGGCTAGAACATCAAGAAAGAGGATCAATAAGGAAACAGAGATATTGAATAGTACTATAAATGAACTAGACTTAACAGGCATTTATAGAACTCTACACCCAACAACAGGATACAGTTTTCTCAAGTGCACATGGAACATTCTGTGGGATACACCAAATGTTGGGTCACAAAAGAAATACAAATAAATTTTAAAATTTTCACACTACACCTAACAATTTCTCATCATAATGGAATGAAGTTTGAAATAAATAACAGGCAGAAGGACAGAAACTTCACAAATATATGGAGGCTGAGCAACACACTCTTAAACAACCAGTGGACAAGGAAGAGAGTGAAAGAGAAATTAGTAAATATCTCAAGGCAACTGGCAATTAAAACAAGTGTATCAAAACTTACAGGATGCAGCAAAGGCAGTCCTCAAGGCAAATTTATTGCTCTAAATGCCTATACTAAAAAACAAGAAAGAGCAAAATATCAAGGAATTAACTGTTAACCTGGAGGAACTAGAGAAAAATAGCAAATTAACCCCAAAAGAAATAGAAGGAAAGAAACAAAGATTAGAGCAGAAATAAATGAAACTGAGAATATCAAAACAATACAGACAATCAAATAAAACAGAAGCTGATTCTTTGAAAAAATCAATAAAATTGATGAAATCTTAGGGAAGAGGGAGAGAGAGAGAGGGAGGGAAGGAGGGAGGGAGGGAGAGAGAGAGAGAGAGAGAGCGAGGGAGGGAGAGAGAGAGAGAGAGGGAGAGAGAGAGAGAGAGAGAGAGAGAGAGAGAGAGAGAGAGAGAGAGAGAGAGAGAAATACAAATAAATAGTATCAGAAATGGGAAAGGGGACATAACCACTGACCCCAGAGAAATAAAGGTGATAATGAGAGGATACTGTGATCTACTATACATTAACAAACTAGACAACTTAGACAAAAATGGACAAATTCCTATAAAAGCATGAACAACTAATATTGACCCAAGAAGAAACAGATGACATCAGCAAATCGATCACAAAGTAAAGATATTGAAACAGTCATCAAAAAGCTCCTAAAAAAGAAAAGTCCAAGATCAGATGGCTGCACAAGTGAATTCTACCAAGTATTCAAGAAAGAATTAGTACTAATTCTGCTCGAACTCTTCAAAAAAACTGAAGAGGAGGGAAAGCTACCTAACTAATTCTTTGAAGCCAACATCATCCTAATACCAAAATCAGACAAAGGTACTACAAGAAAAGACAATTAAAGACCAATCTCTTTAATGAATATAGATGCAAAAATCCTCAACAAAATACACACAAATCAAATCAAGCAGCACATTAAAAGAATTATACACCATGACCAAGTGGATTTATTCAGGTATGGAAGGCTAGTTCAACACAAGAAAATCAATTCATGTAATACACCACATCAATAAATCAAGGTGGAAAACCTAAATGATCATCTCTGTTGATGCAGAAAATACATTTGACAAAATTCAAGATCATTCTTGATGAAAACAATCAAAAGGATAGGAATAGTAGGGACCATTGTCAATATGATAGAGGCAGTATATGAAAACCCCACAGCTAGCAAAATACTCAATGCGGAAAGACAAAGTGTTCCCTCTAAGATCAGGAACAACACAAGGGGGCCCATTGCTATTCAACATTGTGCTAGAATTTCTAGGTAGAGCAATTAGGCAAGAAAAAAAATGCAAGGCATCCAAATTGGAAAGGAAGAAGTAAAACTTTCACTGTTTGCAAATGACATGATTCTATATGTAGAAAATCCAGAAAAATCTGTGGTAAAATTATTAGAGCTAATAAATGAATACATCAAAGTGGCAAGGTAGAAGGTGAACACACAAAAATCAGTAGTGTTCCTATACACCAGTAGTGATCAACATGAAGAGGAAATCAAGAATAAAAGTCCATTTATAATAGCAGCCAAAAGGATAAAGTATTTAGGAATAAATGTAACCAAGACCACAAAACACTTACACACAGGAAACCACAAGACATTGCTAAAAGAAATCAAACAGGACCTAAATACATGGAAAAGCACACCATGTTCATGGATTTGAAGACTAAATATAGCTAAGATGTCAATTCTATCTAAACTTAGTTATACACTCAATACAATACCAATTAAAACCCCAACAACTTACTTTGCAGAGTGAGAAAAACAATAACCAAATTTATTTGTAAGGGCAAATTGCCTGAATATCTCAAATTATCTTGAGAAAGAGGAATGAAGTGGGAGGTCTCACACTACCTGATTTTGAAGGCTATTACAATGCTACAATGGTCCATACAGTGTGGTACTGACATAAAGATAGAGTTGCTGACCAATTCAATCAAATTGAGTGTTCAGAAATAGACCCTTTCATCTACAGACAATTGATCTTTGATAAGGCATTCAAGCCAATGTAACTGGAAAAGAGCAGACTATTCAATAAATAATGTTTGAAGAATTGGATAGCCACATCCAAAAGAATGAAAGAGAGCTCCTATCTCACACCTTATACAAAAATTAACTCAAAATGGATCAAAGACCTAAACATTAGAGCTAAGATCATAAAACTTTTAGAAGAAAATGTAGGGAAATATCATAAAGATCTTGTGATAGTAAATGATTCCCTAGACCTTACACCCAAAGCATGAACAGTGAAAGAAGAAATAGACAAACGGAATCTCCTCAAAATTAAACATTTTTTACATCAAAGGACTTTGACAGAAAATGAAAATGCAGCCTGCCGAATGGGAGCCAATATTTGGAAACTGCATATCAAATAAAGGTTTAATATCCAAAATATATAAAGAGGTCCTATCACTCCTCACCAAAAAAGACAAACAACCCAGTTAAAAATGGGCAAAAGACATGGGCAGACACTTTTCTGAAGAAGAAATACAAATGGCTCAAAATATATGAAAGGATGCTCAACTTAACTACTACTAAGGAAATGCAAATCAAAACTAGGATGGGATATCATCTCACACCTAGTAGAATGACCATTACAAAAACACAACATAAAATTA
Source organism: Choloepus didactylus (assembly GCF_015220235.1). Taxonomy (NCBI): domain Eukaryota; kingdom Metazoa; phylum Chordata; class Mammalia; order Pilosa; family Megalonychidae; genus Choloepus; species Choloepus didactylus. The sequence goes on along the minus strand of NC_051335.1, from coordinate 49,427,286 downwards.
CAAGTTCTGGAGAGGATGTTGAGAAATAGGCACACTTATTCTCTGATGTTGAGAATATAGAATGCTACAACCAACTCTGGAAGGCAATATGATGGTTCCTCAGTAAACTAAGTATAGAATGCCATATCATCCAGCAATTCCATTACTAGGTATATACTCAGAGGAACTGAAAGTTAAGACATGAATGATGTTTTTAAACCAAGGTTTATAGCAGCAGCATTCATGGCTGCCAAAAGATGGAAACAGCCCAAATGCCCATCAATGGAAGAGTGGATAAATCAACTGTGGTATATACATAAAATGGAGTATTAGGCAGCTGTAAGACAGTATAAAGTCACAAAGCATATAACAATGTGGATGAACCTTGAGGATGATATGTTGAGTAAAATTAGCCAAAAAAGGACAAATGCGTATGATCTCACCAATAGGAGCTAACATTAATGATCAAACTTTGAGAGTTAAAGCTGAGAACACTGTTTATCAGGAAACAGAAAGAGGGTAGAGATCAGGCTTTTGATGCTGAAGGAGTGTAGAATGTTCAACAGGATTGACCATATAGATCCAGAAATGGATAGCACAATACTGTATCATGGCAACACAATATTGTAAGTACACTGAAAATGATAACTGTGAGTATGGTTGAAAGAGGAAGGCTAGAGACATGTATGACACCAGAAGGAAAGACATATGTTAAAGACTGGGACTGTACAACTTAATGAAGTCTAGAGTGGTGAAGGATGGTTATTAAATGCACATATATAAAAGCATCAGTATGTGTGAGAGAACAAATGAATGTCAACTTTGCAAGTTGTTGAGAATGAAATGGTGTTGGGAAAAGTATGACCAAGAAAATCTAGAGTATATAGTTAACATTAACATTGTAATGTACTTCCATTGATAGTAGTAAAGCAATTTACTGGAGCTAAATGTCTATAAGAGGCAGATATAAGGGAGGGGTGTGGGATTCTTGGTTGGGTTGTTGTCTGTCATTTTTATTTTATTTCATTTTTTATTTTTTGTTTTATCCTTTTTGTAATACTCATTTTAATTATTTTTGGAGTAATGAATGTATTCAAGGTCTGATTGTGGTGATGAATGCACAACTATATGATGATATTGTGAACAATTTATTGCACACCATGGATGGTTGTATGATATGTGGATATATCTCTATGAAAATCAAGAGGAAAAATAAACAGATGTATAAAAATGCTGAAAATGTGGATCAAGGGAAGTACCTATTTACTGTTGGTGGGGAAGTAGAATGGTAGAGCCTATCTGGAGGCCAGTGAAGTGGTTCCACAAGAAGCTATGTATGGGGTTCTTGTAAGATCCTGCAACCTCATTATTGGGTATATACTTGAACAAACTGAAAGAAGGGATATGAATGGACATTTGCACACTGGTGTTTATGGTGGCAGTATTCATGATTTTCAATGGATGGGGGTGGCCCAAGGGTACACTGACTGATAAACAGAATGGTGAACTGTGGTGTATGCATACAATCAAATACTGGGCATCTGCAAGAAGGAATGAAGTTATGAGTCATTCAACTAAGTGGATGGATCTTGAGGACAAAATTCTGGGTGGAATATGCCATAAATGAAAAGACAAACATTATAATGCCTCACTAATTCAGACTAACTATAATGTGCAAACTCTGAGAATTGAATCTTAGAGCACAGGTTATCAGGTGAAGGCTTATTGTAAATGTCCATAAATTGTACACTCTTACAGAAGTCACATCCATTTCTGAGTTGTAATGGTTATCTCTAAGTTCCTGAGGTGCTGATCTCTTTGTATATAACTTGGTCTGACCCTAGAACTTTGAGTATCTGTGTGACACCTGAGACTCATAGCTAGAGTTTAGCAGCTATGAATGTCAGCATTATCCCACACAGCAACTGTTTAAAAAGTTGAAAGAGAGTTCAGAATTCAATTAGACATATGATTGAAGCTGCCCTGGTTAGGACTAAGGCAAGTCAGACTAAAGGGTAAAGGATGGTATTGACTCTGTTTTAAAACTTTAAATTCTGTGTGAGACCAAACAAAGATATATTTATTTGGTGCAAAATCTATATTTTCTGTAGTACCCCAGATAATTTAACTTGTATGGTAGTTTATTCAAACACCATAATTATATGAAACTTTGAATAGAGAGTGAGATCTAGTTGATTTGTAAAGGTTACTGTGAAACCCTGATACATCCCAAAGTAATTTGTGCAGAGAATAAATATGTATTTTCAGAGCCCCTTTGAGGGACTGGGGGAAAATGTGGAAATGTTAAACTTCTCCACATAGGGAATTACTGATTGTCCTAGTTTGCTAATGCTGAAGAATGCAAAACACCAGAGATGGATAGGCTTTTATAAAATGGGGGTTTATTTCACTACACAGTTACAGTCTTAAGGCCACAAAGCATCCAAGGTAACACCCCAGCAATCGGGTACCTTCACTGGGGAATGGCCAATGGCATCCGGAAACTTCTGCTAGCTAGGAAGGCAGCTGGTGTCTGCTCCAAAGCTCCAGCCTCAAAACAGCTTTCTCCCAGGATGTTCCTCTCTAGCAAGCTTGCTCCTCTTCAAAACATCACTCACAGCTGCACTCCCTTCCCTCCCCCCAAGTCAGCTCATTTATATAGCTCCACCGATCAAGGCCCACGCTGAATGGGTGGGACCATGCCTTCATGGGAACATCTCATCAGAATCATCTCCCACAGCTGGGTGGGACACATTCCAAGCAAATCCAACCATCACCAAAAAGCCTGCTCCGCAAAACTACAAGGATAATGGCATTTGGGGGACACAATACATTCAAACCGGCACACTGATATTCTCACAAGCATTGGGGAATACCAATTTAGAAGAATGAGCCCTTAATGCTGGGGCTTGCCCTTTTGAAGCTTATTACTGCAAAGCCTACCTATAATTTTTCCTAAGAATCACCCCCAGAGAAACTCTTTTGTTGCTCAGATGTGGTCTCTCCCTCCCCACTACATGGTACATGATTTGAAGGGATGTTAATTTCCCTGGCAATGTGGGACATGATTACCAGGGATGAACCTGGACCTGGCATTGTGAGATTGAAAATGTCTTCTTGATCAATGGGGGAAGATAAATGAAACAAATTAATTTCAGTGACTGAGAGATGTCAAATAGAGTTGAGATGTCATTCTGGATGTTATTCTTATGTGTTATATAGAAATCCCCTTTTACTTTTTAATATATTGGAACATCTAGAAGTAAATACCTGAAACTGTTGAATGGCATCTCAGTAGCCTTGGTTTTTAAGATGATTGTATAACTATGTAACTTACACAGTGTGACTGTGTGATTGTGAAAAGCTGTGGCTCACACTCCCTTTATCCAGTGTATGGATGGATTAGTTAAAATGGGAACAAAAATTAAATGAATAATACAGGGGATGAAGGGGATGATATTCTTTGGGTGTTCTTGTATTTTTATTCTTGTTTTTACTTTTTTACTTTTATTATTTTTTGTTGTGATGAAAATGTTCAAAACTTGATTTTGGTGATGAATTCACAAGTGCATGATGGTACTGTGAACAATTGATCATACACTGTGTATGATTGTAGGGTATGTGACTACATCTCAGTAAAACTGAATTTTAAAAAAAGGAAAAAAAAAGAACAAGGAACCTTATCTCACACCATGTACAAAAATCAACTCAAAATGGATCAAAGACCTAAACATAAGAGCTACAACTATCAGAATCCTAGAAGAAACATAGGAAAGGATCTTCAAAAATTTGTGTTAGTCTATGGTTTCTTAGATTTTACACTGAAAGCCCAAGCAACAAAAGAAAATGTAGGTAAATGGTACCTCATCATAATAAAAAAAAAAAAAATAACTTTTGTTCCTCACCAGAGTTTATCATGAAAGTAAAAAGACAACCTACACAATAGGAGAAAAATATTTGGAAACTACATATCTGATAAAGGATTAATATCCTGTATATGTAAAGAAATTCTTCAACTTAATAACAACAACAACAAAAAACAAGTGAATTAAGCAAAATGGGCAAAAGACTTTAACAGACAACTCTCCAAAGAAGATGTACAAATGCCAGAAAGCACATGAAAAAGTGCTCCCTATCCAAGCTGTCAGGAAATGCAAATCAAAACCACAATGAGACACCATTTCACACTGACTAGAATGACTGCAATCAATAAATGGAAAATTACAAGTGTTGGAAATGAGGCAGAGAAATAGGAACACTCATTCATTGCTGGTGGCAATGTAAAATAGTGTAGCTACTATGAAAGACAGTTTCTTGGTTCATGAGAAAGCTAAGTTATAGAACTATCACATGTCCTGAATGGCTACCATATGACTAGCTATATACCCAAAAGAAGTGAAAGCAAGGGCTCAAAGAGATATTTGCACAATGATGGTCATTGAAGCATTATTTACATTTGCCAAAAGATGGAAGCAACCCAAATATACAACAGCTGATTAATGGATAAATAAAAGGTGACATATACATATGATGGAGTATTACTCAGCTGTCTAAATGAATGAAGTCCTGATTCATATGATAACATGAATGAACCTTGAATATATCATATTCATTGAAATAAACCAGACACAAAAGGACAAATATTGTATGATATCACTGATTTGAAATAATTAGAATAAGTAAACTCATACAGTCAGACTATGGAATATAGATTACCAAAGAACAGAGCAGGGATAGGGAATGAGGAGTTAAAGCTTAGAATGTACAGGGTTCCTATTTGTAATGGTGGAAATGTTTTGTTACTAGAAGGTTGAGATGGCAGCACAACATTGTGGATGCAACTAACAGCACTGAAATACATACCTAAATATGATCAAAAGGGGGAAATGTATATACAGTAACAGAATAAAAAATTTTGAAAAGTCAATGTAACTACACTACACAGTGAACCTTAAGTTAATCCATGATTTTAATTAATAGGGCAATTATTAAAATGTGCTGTCATCAATTGTAACAAATGTTCCCCACAGATAGATGTTGGCGGTGGGTTGGTATACGAAAATCCTGTTTTTTTTCTTGATGTTTCTGTAACCTGCAACTTCTCTAATAAAGGGAAAAGAAAATAGATAGGCTGTCATAGAGCTTAGAGTCTAGACTCTAAGCTGTAGTGGGCAAAGACAGGCAATTATAACTGCCCAAATAAACAAGGACAAACTGAGATTTGTTATGGGAAGAAGGAAAGTATTAGAAATATTCCTGAACTGGGATCTTATTTATGAGTTAGAGGGGCCTGGGAGGAAATGTTCCAGAAAATGAGAAGAATGTGTAGAGACCTGGCAGTGTGTGGGAACATGTCATGTAGGAAGACCTGAAGGAAGCCCAGTGTAGCTGAAATATAGAGGGTAATGGAGTGTGGTACAGATATGTGGGTTTCCTGTTGAGAAAATGAGAACACTTCCTTCTGAAAGTTTCTTTCTATCCTCTATTTTCAAATCTCTGACCTCTTCTTCCACCTTCTGCATAGACATAGAATAGGAAAGGAAGTCAGAGTTTTGAGGATTGTAGAGTAATTTTGAAATAGTGACCTCAGCAGAGAAATTACTGAGAAGTGTTGAAGGCCGGCATAAAGTTAGTGAGTATAAACATAAACTGGAAATAATTGGTTGGATATATTTGAAATGATAGACCATGAAATCCATGTTGGATAAGGAGACAAATAATGAAAAGAAGAGCTGAGTGAACAGGAAAAATAGTGTGATAAATAGACTGGAAGTCCACATGTGCCTAAAGTATGAGCACAGGGGGAGCAGTTAAACAAGTAAACTGGAAGGATAGGAGGTTGAAGTCTGAGAAGAAAAGACTTGAGGTACTGATATTTATTTTTGTTGGGGAATTGTGAATTACAGAAAGTTCTAAGTGGGGATTGTGGAAGCAGCTAGCTCATGTGAAGTGGAGGAACAATTAGGTTGTTAGTTGAATAACTGAGAGGACAGATTATTAAATGAATGATCCATGTAGGTGTGAGAGTCACCCAGGATGAAGGAAGAGCTTATGATAGGGCCAAAAAAGAACTATTAGTCTGGTGGTTAAGTGTTTAATAAAATAAGGGGTGTGTTCTAGTTTTCTAATGCTGTGGAATGCAAAACACCAGAGATGGATAGGCTTTTATAAAAAGGGAATTTATTTGGCTAAACAGTTACAGTCTTAAGGCCATAAAGTGTCCAAGGTAACACATCAGTAATCGGGTACCTTCACTGGAGGATGGCCAATGGCATCCGGAAAACCTCTGTCAGCTGGGAAGGCACATGGCTGGCGTCTGCTCCAAAGTTCTGGTTTCAAAATGGCTTTCTCCCAGGATATTCCTCTCTAGCAAGCTTGCTCCTCTTCAAAATGTCACTCACAGCTGCACTGAGTTCCTTCTCTTGGAGTCAGCTCATTTATATGGCTCCACTGAGCAAGTGCCACCCTGAATGGGTGGGGCCATGCCTCCATGGGAGTATCTCATCAGAGTCATCACCCACAGCTGGGTGGGGCACATTCCAAGCAAATCTAATCAGCACCAAAAGTCTGTCCCACAAAACTATATTAAAGATAATGGTGTTTGGGGGACAAAATGCATTCAAACTGGCACAGGGTGTGACAGAAAGTCATAGGTGAGAGTCAATGGTAGGGGGAGAGGATGGTATATAATGGAATGAAAAAAATTGGCACAGTAACAGAGCTTTACTGTTGTTACTTTTCATTTTTGTTTAAACAGGGTTGGAAGAGCAATGAGTGAAATTGGCAACAGAGAGCAAAGAGAACACAATTTTGCCTCTCAACTCTGTTGCATAGGACATGAGAAAATAAACAACCACCACTCCAGGGGAAATGGTCTCAGGGGGAAACTAGGATTCCATTAGGATAAGAAAATGAATATAATTCTCAAATATATGCCAGTAGTTTGTATAGGATAGTTTGCTAAATATGGAGTACTGGACATTTACAGAGGCCTAGTTAAAGGATTTTGGAAGGGGGAAGGACTCTTGCCTCAGTCATAGATAAGGAAGTATAGAACATTACAGAGGACAGAGGTCTTAGTAGCCTTGGTATTTTGGGTAATGGGGATGAGAAGAGTTACCTGACCTGGGTAATTTGGGTTCCACTAGCAGTTTTCATGTCATAAACATCTGAGTGATATATAACCAGTTTCAGTATCAAATATTTTAAAATATGAGAGTATTCAAAATGAGTAAAGATCTCTTTAGCAAAAGATAAATGGTCCCTGGTTCCTTAGGTCTTCTTGGATTCAATTCCTGTGCTAAAACTCATGCACAAGCATGCATTCCTGGGATAGAAAATGTGCCAGTTTGAATGTATTATGACCCCCAAAATGATATGTTCTTTAATGCAGTCTGGTGGAGGCAGCCATATTAGTGTTGATTGGGCTGGAATTTTTTAATTAGGTTGTTGTCATTGAGATGTGACCCATCCAACTGTGGGTAATAACTTGGTTAGATTATTTCCATGGAGGTGTGGCCCCACTCATTCAGCATGGGACTTGATTTGTTAACTAAAGCCCTATGAAAGCTCAGACAGAAAGAGCTCATTGCTGCAGCATAAAGAGACATTTAGGAGATGGACATTGAAAGCAGACCTCTGCTGACATTTTGAATGTACTAGCCCAGTGTTTGCTCTGAGAAGCTAAGGCTAGAGACATTTTGGAGAGTGCCATTTTGAAATGCATTGTGGGAACAAGCAGACTTTTTCTGGATCCCAATGGTCTTTCTCCAGTGAAGGTATACATACTCATGTTGATGCCTTGGTTTGGACATTTTTATGCTGTAGAACTCTAATTTTGTAACCAAATAAACCCCTTTATAAAAGCCAATCCATTTCTGGTATTTTGCATAATGGCAGCATTAGCAAACCAGAACAGATTGTGATAACAGGAGTGGGGTGCTGTTGTTACTGAGTTTGCAAATACAAGCATGATGGATGACTTTTTAAATGGATAAGGGGAAGATTCTGGAAAAATTTTGAGGAGCTTGAGAGAAAAGGCCTAGATTGCTTTGAAGAGACTGTTGGCAGAAATATGGACTTTGAAGATACTTCTGTTAAGGCCTTAAACAGAAATGATGAATATGTCACTGCCAACTGGAAGAAAGGTGCCCTTTGCTTTAAAGTGGCGGAGAATTTGGCAACACTGTGTCCTGGTGTAAGATGGAAGGCAGAATTTGAAAGTGGTGAGTGGGGATACTTAGCTGAGGAGATCTCCTGACTACATATGGAAGATATAATGTGGCTTCTTCTTGCAATCTTATAGTAAAATGCAACAGGACACAGATAAGCTGAGAATTAATCCCTTGTGTACAAATAAACCAGAAATTGAAAGTTTGGAAAATTTCAGGCCTCCAGAAAGTGAAAACCCAAAGGCTACACCCCTATGTGAGTATTTAAAGAAACTTGGAACCCAACCACCATTTCAGGACAAGCCAGGATTGGAGATGGAGTTATCCAGAAAGGATTTGTGGAAAGTCCTATTGTCTGGTGGTTTTGACCCCTGTTAACTGCATATCAAGCCTACAAAATTTTTGTAAGATCTGTATAAATGGAACCACTGCTGGTCTGGACTGGAGAGGACAGAGAAGGGACAAATTGAAGGAAACATTTCTTCAGACAGAGCTATGGAGGTTGACATCTGGTCAAGAAGTCTCAGGCAGGGAGAGAGAAGTGGCCAATGACCATAGAAAGGGTGCGTTTGTTGTGGAGGCAGAAAAACAGGCCTTCCACCTATATGTTCAGGAAGAGTGCTGCCACCCCAGGCTCCAGATACAGTACAGCACATTCTTCAGGGATTTGGGTGAGCCTGGCCACCACCCCAAGATTTTGAAGGGGTTGAGCATGTGCCCCAGAGATGGAAGAGAATCCAGGTGCCTCCCTGATGTTTGAGGAGGGTGGGGCCAAGAAGGTGGTCTCTCCAATGTGAGGATATTTTGGAGCACTCACCCAGCATTTGGAGAGAGCAAGGTTGCTGGATAAGCCTTTGGAAAGAATTGGGCTCCTGCAATCTCAAGCTCCAAGGATAAAACATTATAAATAACCCCCAGACTTTGAAATCTAATGACGTTTGCCCTGCAGATTTTAGGAACTATTTTGGTTCCATGAATCCTGTTTTCCTTTCAGTTTCTCCCTATGTCAATGGGAATGTTTATCCTCATTTGTATATTGTCAGCAGATAACTTGTTCTGAGTTTCACATGTCCACAGCTAGAGGGGAAGTTTGCATTAAGACAGACCATGCCTGTAACTGATTTTGATGGGATCTTGTACTGAAATGATGTAAGCTTTTGTAATATTGTGTGGGTATGGATGAATCTTGTATATGGAAAGAACATGTCATTTTGGGGTCTAGTGTTTGGAATGTGCCAGTTTGGATGTATTATGACCCCAAAACTCCATATTCTTTAATGCAGTATGTGGGGGCAGACATATTAGTGTTGATTAGGTTGGAATCTTTGGATTAGGTTGTTTCTATGGAGATGTGACCCACCCAAATGTAGGTAATACCTTTGATAAGATTATTTCCATGGAGGTGTGGCCTGTCCATTCAGCATGAGTCTTAATTTAATCACTGGAGCCCCACAAAATCTCAGATAGAAAGGGCTCATTGCTGCAGCTTAGAGAGACATTTTGTAGACAGCCATTGAAAGCAGGCTTTTGCTGACACTATGGAAATACCAACCCAGAATTTGCCCCTAGAAGCTAAGCCTAGGCATTTTAGGGAATACCATTTTGAAATACAACCTGGGAGCAAGCAGACCCCAGCCACATGCCTTCTGAACTAACAGAGGTTTTCCAGATGCCAATGGCCTTTCTCCATTGAAGGTATACTCAATGTTCTTGGTTTGGACACTTTTATGGCTGCAGAATTCTAACTTTATAACCAGATAAACACCTTTTATAGAAGCCATTTCTGGTATTTTGCATAATTCAGCATTAGCAAACTGGAACAGAAAACCACCATTTTCTCATTATTTATGAAATTCTGTGGAGATTAATTCTCCTAGTATAACAATTTGCTTTTCTCCCTGTGCTGGTTTGAATCTATTATGTACCCTACAGAAGATATATTCTTTTAATCCAATCTTGTATGTGCAGACTTATTGTGGGTGGGACCTTTAGATTAGGTTGTTTCCATGGACATGTGACCCACCCAATTGAGGGTGGGACCTTTAGATGAGATTATTTCCATGGAGCTGTGGCCACACTCATTAAAGGTGAGTCTTATTTAGTTTACTGGCACCCTCTATGAGAGGATAAAAGGTGGAGACATTTTAAAGAAAGCTCAGAGACACTTGGAGAAAGAATACCCAGAGCCAACTTAAGCCCAGATGTTTGGAGATGCTAAGCTAAGAGATGAATCTCAGAGTTTGCTGCAGATAGGCTACATGAGAACCAACAGATGCTTAAGGAGAAAGCCACTGGAATCAGAAGCTGGAAGCAATGCACCCCGGGAGCAAAGGACCAGTAGACTTCACAGCTGACGGAGTTGCTCCAGATGCCATTGGCCTTTGCCTCAGTGAAGGTATGTATGTAGATCTTGATTCCTAAATGTGGACATTTTCATGGCCTTAGAACTGTAAATTGTGAACTAATAAATGCATATTGTAAAAACCAATCCATTTATGTTACATTACATTTCTGGCAGCTTTAGCAAACCGAAAACATCCCTAATGCCAAATCATGCTGAGATTCATTACTGCTATGGATACTAGGTCCATTTCTTTCCCAAAGCATGACAATTTGAAGCAATTTCAGCCAGTAATTCAGTACCTCAGGAGTATTAGCCTTACTGCTGGTCTTGCTCTCAAATCAGACCCTCATTCTGATAACTGAGCCTGATTAACTTCTCCCTTCACATCCTTTCTGGTACCCTAATTCCTCTTGCTTTGTTCCCTTTTCAAGAATTTCAGAAATTCATGTCCTGTCTCTGAAAAGGATTTGCTATGATAGACAGTCCGACCCCACCACCATCAACTTGTAGACTTGAATTTGCCCAGACCTCAATCTCTGTTGCTTGAACCCATCTTGATTTATCTGCCCTATTCATTAGGTTATTCTGCTTGTTGCAGCTCATCAACCTCTGATCTGACTGAGCTTGCTGCTATAGAAATGCATTGATTACAAAGGATTAAATAAAGAAACAGAAAATGAAATAGGTTGGGAGAGTGCTTCCTTATTTCAAGTCATGGAACACAGAGAAAATGATAAGATTTGTAGGAAGCTTCTAATGGCCAGAGGCCACCTTGCCCTTAGAAGAAGCAATATCTGAGCACATTTGTAACCCATTAGCAGCACACCAATGTGCTATACTAGTTGAGAAGCTCTGGGTGGGGGAAAATTCTGATCTTCTGATTCAAGTTTACGTCTACAGCACCTTGTTGATTGGAAGGACTTGAGGCAAATTTCTGAAATATGACATAATAGGCATTTTTTTTTTCACTTTTTGCTACTCCTTCTCTGTCCCATTCATGCTACTGCAAGGATATCTGTTCTATACTGATTGCCTGCAGGGTACAGTTGTAATGACAGTAATTCAAAGAGAAATTAAAGTGTCAGTTCTCAGCTTTTGTGTTTCAAGGCTTACTAACAGTCAAGGAATTTCATGCTAGCTAATAAAACTTAAAACTCAGGGTTGCTGAACTTAGGCAGTTTAGGAAATAGCCCATATTTTTGCAAATCAAAATTAACTTCTTACCCCCTTATATATGTATGCTGTTTTATCTGTTTATCTGAACATAGTAGAACTTTTAAAACTTTAATATTTCTAAATTCCTCCTTTCTTGCAATTATTTTATCATCAGATAATTACCTACAAAGTTCTACCACATATCATCTGTATAACCTCTGACAACTAAACTGAATTTCCCTTAGTCTTGGTTTCTTGGCCTATAAAATAGTCATTGTAGAAAGAGTTGAACAAGCAAACCAGAGATAAGAGGTTAAGGTCAGATAATGAGATACTTTCCTTAGTGGTTTTTTATATATATTTTTATTGACATTGTTCACATACCATACAACTATCCAAAGATCCAAAGTGTACAATCGGTTGCCCATGGTACAATCATACAGTCGTGCATCAATACAATTAATTTTTTCAATGTTTAGAACATTTTCATTACTCCAGAAATGAAATAAAGACAGAAAAAGGAAACTCAAATCCTCCCATACCCCTAACCACACCCCCCTCCATTATTGATTCATAGTTTTGGTGTAGTATATTTGTTACTATTGATGAAAGAAAGTTAAAATACTACTAACTGTAGTATATAGTTTGCAATAGGTATATATTTTTCATATATGCCCCCCCTATTATTACCTTCTAGTTATAGTGTCAGATGTTTCTGCTAGTTTGTGAGAGAGATTTCTAATATTTGTATAGTTAATCACAGACATTGTTCACCACAAAATTCACTGTTTTATATATTCCCACCTTTTAACCTCCACCTTTGCTTCTGGTGACGTACATGACTCTGAGATTACCCTGTCCACCACCTTCACACACATTTCAGTACTGTTAGTTCTCACAACATGCTACCATCACCTCTGTCTGTTTGCAAACATTTAAGTTCACCCTAGTTGAACATTCTGCTCATAATAAGCAACCGCTCCCCATTCTTTAGCCTCATTTCTATATCTTGGTAACTTATATTTCATGTCTATGAGTTTACATATTATAATTAATTCAAAGCAGTGAGACCCTGCAATATTTGCCTTTATGATTCTGTCTTATTTCACTCAATATAGTGCCCTCAAGTTTTCTTCATCAACACATTTTGTTTAAGATGGTTTTGTTCACACACCATACATTCCATCCTAAGTAAACAATCATTGTTTCCCTGTATAGTCACATATTTATGTATCCAGCACCATTGCCACTATCAATATAAGGACATCTCCATTTCTTCCACAAAGAAGGAGGAAGAGTCAAAGAAGGCAGAGAGACAAAAGAAAAAGAAAAGAGAAAGAGAGAGAGAAAAAAAAATCTTGACAGCTAGAAAGCAACAAAAGGAAAGATAGCATTAACCTAAAGTAGAATAAAGCATCAGAGAATATCACCAATTCCAGGAGTCCCATACCTTTCCCCTATTCCCCACCCCCACATAAGCATTTAGCTTTGGTATATTGACATTTTTTATATTAAATGAAGCATAATACAATATTTTCATGAATTATATCTTTAGTTTGCATTGATTGTATTTCCCCCAATCCCACCCTATTTTTAGTACCTTGCAATGTTGACATTCATTTGTTCTACCTCATGTGAAAACATATTTGTAACTTTTATTGCAATTTTTGAGCACCCTAGGTTTCCTTGAGTTACACAGTCCCAGTCTTTATCCTTCATCTTTTGTTCTGTTGTCCCACATGGTCCCAACCTTCCTCTTTCAACCATGCTCAAGTCATCTTAGTTCAGTTTACTTGCATTCATGTGCTACTATCTCCCAAAATTGTTTTCCAAACCCCTCACTCCTGTCTTTTCCTTTCTGTCTGCAGTGCTTCCTTTGGTGTTTCCTGTAGAGCAGGTATCTTGTTCACAAACTCTGTCATTGTTTGTCAGAGAACATTTTAATTTCTTCCTCATATTTGAAGGATAGTATTGCCAGATATAGGATTCTTGGTTGTTGGTTTTCTCTTTCAGTATCTTAAATATATCACCCCACTTCCTTCTTGCCTTCCTGGTTTCTATTGTGAAAGCCACCCGTAATCTTATCAAGCTTCCTTTGTATGTGATGGATCACTTTTCTCTTGCTTCTTTCAGGATTCTCTCTTTATCTTTGACATTTGAAAATCTGATTAAGTGCGTTTGGTGTAGTCCTATTCAGATCTATTCTGTTTGGGGTTTGCTGAGCTTCTTGGATCTGTAATTTTAAGTCTTTCATAAGAGATGGGAAATTTTCTATTATTGCTCCTGCCCCTTTTCATTTCTCTTCTCCTTCTGAAACACCATTGACATGTACATTCTTGTTTTTCATTTTGTCCTTAAGTTCCCAGAGATATTGCTCATATTTTTCCATTCTTCTCTCTACTCTTCTTCTGTGTGTAGTCTTTCAGGTACCTTGTTCTCCAGTTCCTGAGTGTTTTCTTCTCCCTCTTGAGATCTTCTTTGGTATTTTTCCATTGTGTCTTCCATCTCTTGTTTTATGCCTTTCATTTATATAGATTCTGCTGGTTGGTTTTCTGAACTTTCAATTTCTACCTTACATACACCCAGTATTTTTATTATGTGGTTCATCTCTTTCTCCATTTCTTCCCAAAACTTTTTGAATTGACTTATTATTAGTTGTTTCAATTCCTGTATCTCAGTTGAAGTGTAAGTTTGTTCCTTTGACTGGGCCATAACTTCATTTTTCTTACTGTAGGTTGTAGGTTTCTGTTGTCTAGGCATGGTTGCCTTGGTTTCCCCAAACATGTTTTCCCAGACCAGAACAGGCTCAGTCCCAGAAAGAAGAAATATTCAGTATCTGTTTTCTTAGAAAATCTGTGTCTTAGAAAATTGGTACACCCGGTGTTCACTCAGGTCACTGTGCTTTTCTTCCCAGCAGGTGGTGCTTGTCAGCATGTAATTCCAGACTGGTGTAAGGAAGTGTGGCCTGTGACTGTTTTCCCCCAGGTTCTGGTGTCTGGTCCTGAGGGAAGGTGGGTAATAAAGATGGGCCCCACACCTTTCCTCTTAGGGTAGATAACCCTCCTAGGGCAAGGTCATTAGCATTTGAATAGACTCTGCTTGTCCTGTTTCTGCCCTTGTCTGGGTCAGAGTACTCGGAACTGCAAATGGCTAAGGCTTTTTCCACTGAGCTGAAACAGGGACAGAAACCCCCCTTCAGGGCCAGTCCATAGCCACCTCTTGCTCTCCAAGGTCAGTCATCACCCAGAGTTTCTGCTTGTTGGGGATTCATAGTTTGTAGGGAGCAGTCAACCCTTGCTAATTAAAACCCCAGTTGGAGCCCAGATGAACTATATTTGCTTGCTGGAAGTGAGCTTCTCTCTAGCACCATGAGGCTTTGCAGCTTGAGCTGTGGGGGGAGGGGGCTCTGGGCTTGGATCTGTAATTTTTACTTACAGATTCTATGCTGCAATCTTGGGCATTCCTCCCAGTTCAGGTTAGTGTATTATGAGTGTGTGGTCATGTTTGTCCCCCCACAGTTATTCTGGATTATTTACTAGTTGTTCCTGGTTGTTTATTATTTGTTCCAGAGTGACTAACTAGCTTCCATTCCTCTCTAGTCTGCCATCTTAGATCCTCCTCTCTTCAGTGATTTTTGAAGTGGCACAGTATTGAATAATCACCTTAGCAACAACCAAAACATTTGGAGAACTGTAAAGATAATTTAGTAGATGTTCAATATATGTGCTGAGGACATACAAAGTATAGACGTGGCCAGAGTTATAATAACAATAGTTAACAATTCTTGTTTACTATGTGCTAGCATCATGCTAAATGTGTACATATTACCTCATTTAATAATCATGATCATTGTATTGTTACTTCTTTTATTTTCCCACTTTAGAGGTGAGGAAACTGAGGCTCAGAGAAGACAAGTAAGTTCCCCAATTCTCACATCTAGGCCATGATAAATCATGCCATCTAGCCCTAACTACCATGCTGCAATGCTTTCCCATCATTCTTGAGTAAGGCTTCCTCATCCTTGAAATTCCTCCTCAAATCACCTTTCAGCAAATGTTTTGTTTTCATCTTTCCTTGTCTCCTATAAACTGAGTCTTACTTCTTGTCTTACCATTTTTACTTGTATATCTTCTTATGAATATTATTACTGCTTAGTCTTACTGAGTTTTGCATTTCCATTAGTTCTTTTAGCCTTGTAATCCTCTCTACTGTTTAGGGTGCAATCACCATGGATATTCTTTTGTATTCTCTATTCACTTTTCCCAGTTTGTCCTTTGTTCAATACACATTAGGTTTGAATGACATCTGCCTTGTATATATTTGAAATTTTAGAACTTATCTAGAATGTAGTATAAATGGGAAAACAGAAAATCATCAAGATAAACAAATTCTAGAAAAAGCAGATTTTATTTGTCTGAATTGTCTGGAAAATTACTCTGATAATCACTTCATATAACATAGCTGAATTGGCTCATTTACCTCCTGTTGGAAATATCATATCCTATTAGTTCTATTTTTCATTTTGCTGATTTGTGGCCTTTACAGAATAACATTATACAATTATTGCATGTAAGGTCTTGAATTAAATAATCTAAATTCTCACTCAAGACATCAGAAGAAAAGCAAAATTAACCCAAATCAAACAGAAGGAATGTAATAAAGATAAGAGCAGAAATTAGTGTAATTGAAAATAGGAAAAGAATAAAAAAAATCCAAGAAAAAAAAATAGTTTTTTGAAAAAAAATCAATAGAGTTTATAGGCCTCTAGCAAAACTGAAAAAAAAAAACGTAAAAAAGAAAGAAAGTAAAAGATCAATATCAGAAGTGGATTTCACTAGAGATCCTGCAGGCATTGAAACAATAAGTGGATGCTAAAAACAACTTCAGGCTCGTAAATTCAACAACTTAGAAGAAATGGACCAATTCCTCAAAAATCACAAACTATCAAATCTCAACCAAGAAAAATAGACAATCTGAATAGCCCTATAGCTATTAAAGAAATTGAATACGTAATTGAAAGGCTCTGGTAAAAGAACCCCCCAGGCTCAAATGGTTTCAGTGGAGAATTCTACCAGACATTTAAAGAAGAATTAACAGCATTGTCAAAACATCTCTTGGTAATATTTTTTTTTTTGTTTTTCTCATATAAGTCCATGAGAGATATTGGTCTATAGTTTTCATTTTTGTACTTCCATTACCTGCTTTTGGTATGAGGGCAATAAAGGCCTTACAAAATGAGTTCAAAAGTGTTAATTCCTCTCTTGTTTTCTAGAAGAGATTATGTAAATGTGATGTTAATCATTTAAATTTACTTCCCCAGGCCTGGAACTTCTAAATGGGTGCAAGAGATTCTGGTCCTGAGGTGGAGGCAGTGGGGCACTCTGTGAGATCAGAGTTCCTTCTTGATCCCTGATGGTGCTGCTGGCAGAGAAAGATGCCTTTCCCTGGGCCTGCAGGTACTGCCATTTTGAGGTTGAGAACTGCCAGGCCTGTGGGACAGTGAGTGCTTACCATGACCTGCTCTTCAGGGGCTGTCCCTTGCCATGGAGTCTCTCACTGGATTGAGATGCTGGGCCCATGTGCCTTCTGTCCCTTGGAGAGTCAGATGACTCTGGGTCTGGTTTGCTTCTGCCACTGGGTGGTTGGTCAGAAGACACCAGGTTACTGCATTTTCCCTGCAGTCCTGTGGTTTCTACCAACCCACCTTCCTCTTTTCACCCTTTAGAGTTTTTGTATAAAAACTTTTTACTTGCACTTACCCTGGGGGATCAGGGAAAAATAAGTTTGTGTCATCTTGTCCAAACCAGAGGCTTTTTCATTTTTTATCCAGATTTCTGGGAAGTTTCCAGAGAGAGGGTTGGTAAAGATACCTACTTAACTTTATTTCTGGAAATGGAAGTTATGCATCCTTAAATCCTTAGTATAGCATGTGTGTAGATTTGTTCTAAAATACATATCACATTTGTTAAACTCACTTCTTGTTCCTCATGATGCCTCTTCAGTCAAATTACTTACTAATTCATGTTTCACTCTCCCACTACCCTCCTTTGATTAATGTCATTACTAATATCTGAAATGCCCTCTATTTTTCTGCAATGAATTTACATCACTTTGGTTAAGAACACAATTACAATAATCAACCATTATGAAACTCTACTTGACTGACTTCATACTTTGCCAAATTTTTAGCATTCACTGGAGATTCTTTATTCAACATTTCCTTGCATGTAGTATTTCCTCTTATTTTTCCCTTCTTTATGAACTTTTTTATACTTTCATAGCACCTGGAATAGTATAGTTGATGAAAAAATGTTCTAGTAGGAATTACAAGACAATTATTTTAACTGCTTTGTTAAAAAAAACTCTCAAACATTTCTGTCTTGTATTTATGAATATTTTCCCTGTGTTTTTCTGCATTGCATTTAGGTTTGGGGAATGGAGGGACTTGAGGCAGAACAATTTAGATAATAAGCTCAATTCTGCATTCTTATTTCCATTTATAGAACTAAATTATGTGACCAGATGTCAATAGAAAAACTGGAAACTTTCCCATCCCATGAATGGATGACATTGTGTGAAAAGATAGATGGTAAAGAGCAGTAAACATTTGCTGGAATGTTTCTTGCTTTGAAAACCCCTGAAGTTTAAAACCTAGCCTTTATTGAGGTTGTATTAAGGCATACCTGCAAATTTAATATCTATGGTAGATTGGCTATACCGACCACATGAGGTCTATTTACACTATAGTAAGCTGGGTGATCAGCAAATATAGACTATTAATGTGGATAAAAACTTGCCTTTCTAGAAGCAAATTATTGCATGAAAACTGGCACTCTAAGTTGACAAATGCCTTTTCATTGTTGATAAGTTAAACTATGCACAGAAGGAAAATGGAGTAATAAGGACTTGATTTATCCTCTCATCTGACTCAAAAAAGGACAAAATATTTGAAACAATGGTTTTCAAGACACTGTATGTCAGACAATAAACTAAAGTGATCCCTGAGAGATGGGAAACAATAAAGGTAAGTCCTATGGGTGTTCCATCTTTCTGCCACTGAGAGTTTCCAGGCCATCAAATGGGAAGAGGAAGCCGAGGCAGACCCCAATGGATTCTCTGAATTGAGGAGAAACAGCTGAGAGTCTAGGTATATCAAGGAAGTCCTTAACTAAGCTTCAAAATACATGAAGCAGAAACTGATAGAACTTTTTAACCATGCCCAAATATCCTTGGGTATAAAAAGACCCTCAATTTATAATTAAAACCAAGTTTTCAAGTGATTCTTTCTAGTTTTATAAGTACGGAAGAAGCCTGATGCAAGATAGTAATATCTTTATATAATAATATTTTCATCTTTCTCTTCTGAAAAATTAAAGAAAAACAGATCTCTGCACTTTAACTGGGAAGCCTTAGGTAAGTCACTTAACTCTTGAGTCATAGCTTCCCTATTTGTAAAATATAGTAACTGCATCTACCCAGTGCACCTTACCAAGCTGTGGTGAGGTTTAAATGAGATTATAGATGTGAGGGTATATTGTCATTATCTGGTCTAGTCAGCTAGAAAGTCATAAAATACTCATATTTATTGAGACTGTCATTTAATGTTCTTGAAAAATCCTCCAATTTCCTTACATCTTTGTGATGCAGATCTCTCATATTCAGTAGTTTTCAAAGTAAGGTTGATGCAGTTTCAAACATCTATAACTACTTTGTATCACAAACATCATCACAAACTTACTTAATTGAAATAAGTTTTATTGCGGTCGCAGTTGATTTATCTGGGGGGGGGCGGCCGGTTGCTGAACCCTCGGCTCTCGGCATTGCTCGGAGGGTACCGGCGGCGGGGGCTCTTTCCCGGAGGCGAGGGCGAGGCGGGGGACTGGGCCCGGTCCCCGGCGGAGGCGTGCAAGGTGTGGAGGGCGGCGAGAAGGGAAAGACAAGACACTCTTCCTCCAGTAGGGGTAGAACAAAAGGACCTTTATTCAGGGGTGAGCACAGGTTATATAGGCTGGCATAGAGGGCGGGGGTGGTTACAAGCCAATGCTGAGGGGATAAAGGCTAGGATTGGTTCTGAGAGGGTGCGGAGGTTAGGATTGGTTCTAAGAGGGCATGGAGGTTGTTTGAAAAGGGGCGGGAGTTGCTCTGGCAACGGTGTCTGGCAACAATGTATGCACACTGGTGGTGATGGGAGTTGCTCTGGCAACGGGGGGTGTGCGGGCAAGATAAGGGGGTGGGGAAAAGGCGGTTCCCTCCGGCAAGCCTCCCCTAACGGTGGTATTTTGGGTGAGGAAATGGGGCCTGCCTCTGGCCTCACTTTCCCAGGCCTGGGGGGCTGTGGAGGGCGCTGTCGCCCGTGCCCACCACCCTCCCCAGGGGCGGATCCGGTCCCCTGGCCCAGGCCCGCCAAGTTGAAGCACGTAATCAGTATCCCGCATTTCCCCCTTCTTTTCTAATTAAAGGAAGAAGCTTACCGGAGAGGTCCGCTAAGGGATGAGGGAAGGGGGAGGCCGGGGAGGGGAAAAGGGGTTGACGGTGGCTCAGCGAGGCTGGAGCTCGGCGTTGGTGTGGCGCCCGGGCGCTCGACAGGGGCCTTGCTGCTTGCGGGATGGACGAGGGTGGCGACGCTGAGGAGGGTCAGCTTTTTCAGTGGAGGCAAGTTGTTGATACTGGACTTGCACAAATGATGACAGGACAGCATTGGTATTGGCCTGGCTTTTAGCAAGTTGGCGAAGTCTGCGGATAACCCAGGGTCCTAGGGTGAGAGCTAGAATAATTATTAGTAGGGGGCCTATGAGGGGGAGGAGGTAAGGGAGGAGGGAGGTAAAAATGTGGGACCAATAGTTGGCAGCTTCACGGTCCCTTTTGCGCTGTTCTAGTCCCTCTCGGACTTTCTTTAGGCTGTCTTCGGCGAGACCTGTGGAATTGGCATAGACACAGCATTCTTCTCCTAGAGCGGCGCAAAGGCCTCCTTCTTTGAGGAGAAGAAGGTCGAGACCTCGGCGGTTTTGGAGCACTACCTCAGAAAGGGAGTTAACAGAATTTTTAAGATGGGAAATAGCGTTTTGTAGGTGACGAATGTCCTCGTCAACAGCCGCCCGGAGGTGAGTTAGGGCGGAACCTTGACTGGCTAATGCAGCGATTCCGGTGCCAGCGCCTGCAAGACCTAGGAGGGAGGCAATTGTGAGGGCGGTGATGGGCTCTCGCTTTTGCAGAGGGGCAGGAGCTGCAGTTCTTTCCAGGCGGAGGAAGAAGTCTTCCTCGCTGTGGTATAGGACCCTAGGGATAAGGACAATTAGGAGGCAAGTTTCATTAGTTGTATTGAGGGTTTGCACATTAAGGCAGGGGGTAAGTCCTGTAGAGGAGCAGAGCCATTGGGAGGAGTTGTGGGGAATAAGAAACTTGGCAGAGCTGCTGGGAGATGAGTAGTTGGCACAAGCTGTGAGGTTGGGAGAGTTACTTGAGCGAGGGTGGATGCACTTTCCTGTAAAGGAGACTGAATGAAAGGTTAGGGGGACGGCAGAGGTATTCCAATTGCATTTCGAGGGGCTGTCCTCTGTGTTTTCTGAAAAGGAGAGGTTGGAGGCAACTGGCTCATACAGGGGGAAGGAAGTGGAGAGGCAAAGCCAACAAGAGGAGGTAAGATTGGGGTTGGAGGAATTCAGGCCGCTTGGATAAGGTCGAGGAGGGGAGAGGAGTAACGAGAGGGGGGTAGGAAAGGTTGGGGTGGTGGTGTTGGCGATGCATTGTTTGCAGCTGAGGTGCGGCTGGAGGGCTGTGGAAAAAAGGGGGTTCACTCGGACTGGGGTCCAGGCCCAGGTGTACTGTTGTCATCTGGTGCACTAGGTTGCGGAGACGATGGCGTTCTCATCTCGTTAGATGCGTGGTTGCTGGTGGCGGGCCGGATTGCCCTTCCTGGGATCCAGATTGGTTGTGCTGCATCATCTGGGAAAACACAAGCAAACCCGCGCCCCTGGGCGAGGAGTGGGGAGGGACCCTTCCAGGCATTATTCTCTGGGTCCTTCCAGTAAACCATCGGGGCCTGGGTGGGCCTATACGAGGGCCCCCAATGTTTATGTAGGGGCGAAAGCCCTTCTTTATTGAATGTGAGTAGATTAAGGTGAATAAGGGCTGCTATGATAAGGTCCCCTGGAGTTGCCTGGGGGAGCATTGCCCTTTCTTTTTCAATTTGTGTTTTTAAGCGGCGATGGACTGCTTCACACAATGGCTTGCCCCTGTGGATTATAGGGGATGCCGAAATGATGGGTGATGTTATATAACTGAAGAAAGGCCGCAAAGGAGGCACTGCGATAGGCAGGCCCATTGTCCGTTTTTAGGTCCCAGGGGACTCCCATGAAGAGAATTCCTTGTTTTAGGGCCTTGATACAGTGTTTGGCCGTTTCCCCGGCAAGGGGGACTGCATAACACATGGCCGAGAAAGTGTCAATTATTACATGCACATATTTGAGGCGCCCAAAGGACGGAACGTGAGTTACGTCCATTTGCCATCTAGAATTGGGTTTTAGGCCTCGTGGGTTGACTCCCTGAGGTTGCAGGGGGCCAAGCGGCGCGAAGGGTGCACAAGTTGTATAATTGCGGACAAGATGTTTACAGGTGTCTAGGGGGAGGCCACATAAATGATGCAATGACGTAGCCGAAAAGTGAAACCTGGAATGCAATAACTTGGCCTGGTTAACAGCATCCCCCGGAGGGGCTGCCGTGTGGGTTAGCATAGCTTGGGTATTCTGAGTTGAGACCGCTTGGTCTACTATACTATTGCCATTAGCCAAGGGCCCCGGAAGGCCTGAGTGACTACAAATGTGGCTAATGAACCAAGGATCCTGTCGATGCTCTAGGATGCTCAGAAAGGGCTTTATCAATGGCCGAGTTTCCCGGGAAAAAGGTAGAAAACGCGAGGACTCGGCAGACCTGATATGTGTAGAGGCTGTTAGTGAAAATGTTTACTGGGTGGTTACAGTGGGTGTTTAGCGCGTATGACACCGCCAGAATTTCCCCCACTTGGACTGAATGAAGGTTGACATAACTGAATAGGCGGGGTTCCGGGTGGTCCTGGGAATAAGAGAGGAAGGCGAAACGGGTTTTGGAGGCGTCAGTGAAGACGGTAGTGGCACCCGGGATGGGTGCAGAGGAGGGGAAAGGATGGAAGGGGCTGCGGAAGGGAAGCTTGGCGAGTCTCTGTAACAGTCGATGGCTAGGATAGTGGCAGCTGAATTCCCTCTGAAATCCTTCTAAGAGGATTTGCATGTCCGGGTTATCACGTATAAGCAGGCGGGTTTGGCCTGCGTCCAGGGGCCAAACAATTTTTTCTGGCGGCTCTCCAAATACATGAACAGCCAGGGTGACTAGATCTGAAGCTAGGCTGATTCAGAGCCACACTGCGGGGCAAATTTTCCTAAGCCGGCTTTTAGCAGGGTGCACTCAAAGTAGAGGGCCTGGCACGGGAGTGGGGGTAGGGGCAGCGCTGTCCTAAGGGTTGCCTTGAGGTGTAGAAGGCAGCCAGGGGTTGTTAGTCGGCAGGGTGGGAGGAGTAGCGGCAACTGCCGGTAGCGGCTCCGAGGGGGAGCTTGTTGAAGGGGGAGGCGGAAGTGGGAGGCCCCAAGCATCGCAAGATGGCGGCACGGTAGGCGTGGCTAAGACACAAGATGGCGGACTAGCTCCGCCCTGTGAAAGGGCGGGGTCTAAGGCATAAGATGGCGGACTAGCTCCGCCCTGTGAAAGGGCGGGGCCTAAGGCATAAGATGGAGGACTAACTCCGCCCTGCGAAAGGGCGGGGCCGAAGGCATAAGATGGCGGACTAGCTCCGCCCTGTGAAAGGGCGGGGCCTAAGGCATAAGATGGCGGACTAGCTCCGCCCTGTGAAAGGGCGGGGTAAAGCGCATGCGGTTTCCGGCCCGGCTTAGGGCTGACGTCATCACTAGAGCACTTCCTCCCCTCAGTAGAAGAAGAAGGAGGAAGTTCGCCATTTTGGAGCAGTCTGGGGGGGGCGGTTGCAAAGAGGCACACGGCGCCAAACAAAGAAAGAAACACACAAAGGACTACAGCAAAGTAATGGAGGGAAAGAGGGAGAGCGTTAGGAGGAATGGGGGTTATAGAAGAAAAGGATGAGAGGCAGCCGGGATAATTGGGGAAGGGAGGAGCGGCTCCGGAGCGGTGAGGGAGAGGCGGCCCCTGACGCGGAGCGGCGAGGGAGAGGCGGCTCCGGGAGCGGCGAGGCAGAGGCGGCCCTTACCTTGCAGGCGAGGAGAAGGGGAGTTGGAGAGGCGTCCGGGCGAGCGGGTGGTTTTACTGGACCGCTGCGTGGAGAGGACCAGCCCCACGTTGGGCGCCAGTTGCGGTCGCAGTTCATTTATCTGGGGGGGGGGGGCGGCCGGTTGCTGAACCCTCGGCTATCGGCGTTGCTTGGAGGGTACCGGCGGTGGGGGCTCTTTCCCGGAGGCGAGGGCGAGGCGGGGGACTTGGCCAGGTCCCCGGCGGAGGCGTGCAAGGTGTGGAGGGCGGCGAGAAGGGAAAGACAAGACACTCTTCCTCCAGTAGGGGTAGAACAAAAGGACCTTTATTCAGGGGTGAGCACAGGTTATATAGGCTGGCATAGAGGGCGGGGGTGGTTACAAGCCAATGCTGAGGGGATAAAGGCTAGGATTGGTTCTGAGAGGGTGCGGAGGTTAGGATTGGTTCTAAGAGGGCACGGAGGTTGTTTGAAAAGGGGCGGGAGTTGCTCTGGCAACGGTGTCTGGCAACAATGTATGCACACTGGTGGTGATGGGAGTTGCTCTGGCAACGGGGGGTGTGCGGGCAAGATAAGGGGGTGGGGAAAAGGCGGTTCCCTCCGGCAAGCCTCCCCTAACGGTGGTATTTTGGGTGAGGAAATGGGGCCTGCCTCCGGCCTCACTTTCCCAGGCCTGGGGGGCTGTGGAGGGCGCTGTCGCCCGTGCCCACCACCCTCCCCAGGGGCGGATCCGGTCCCCTGGCCCAGGCCCGCCAAGGTGAAGCACGTAATCAGTATCCCGCATTTTATTATTTATTTACTGTGTGTTGCACGCTGATATTCTATATTATATGTTACTTTATTTAGTTAGTTTAAAAAATCATGTTGGACATGATCCATTATTAAATTGATTTCATGACCACCTGACAGTGGTTAAAGGAGCCATAGTTTGAAAAACACTGCACTAGATGAATTTTGTGAAAGTAAAGTTTCAGAATCAGTGGTCTAGGAGAAAATTCTCATAGTTTGGAATTTTGGAATTATGTTGGATGTTGGAATGGAAGGACTGCTGATGCCTTTATTGATCTGTACCTGAAAAAATATGAATACATTTGGACTAGTTCATAAGTACAGTTTCATTAAAGAAAATAAAAAGCATTAATATATACAAATCAGTCAGTAATACTCACCAATGTGAGTGTTGGTGGTGGAGTTGTGTTTGGGAATCATGTATTTTATGCATGATTGTTCTATAAACCTACAACTTCTCTAATAAAAAAATTAAAAAGATGTATGGAGGAGTGCAATAAAGGGGTGTATTTTACTCAAATTAGGCCAATCAAATTCTTTCTTCTTAGAATGTTGACTACAATTCTAGCTCTAATTGAGCTGATATCCCAAATGAAAAAGAAATAAAGTTGGTGATGTGAAAATACTGCCATCCATACTGCCTCTTAAAGCTAGTATCAGAGAAGGTACATTTGCAGAGAGAAGAAGTGAAAAAAGAAAGCCTCTCTTTGTGCCTAAGTACCTGATTCTGGCTGTATTTGAAGTCCAGTTGCATCTACACCCTTGAATTCCATTACCTTCCTACCCTCCCCACTAAAAAACCCACAATTTCTTAGACTAAAATTTTCCACTCCTTTGTTTTGTTCTGTTTTGTTTTTGTCACCTAGGTTCATTGGGTTTATACACTTACAAAAAAGAGCCTTGACCAAGGCAGAAATTAATTTCCATTAATTTGACAAGGCCTAGGTTTCTCAAGGATTCATTAACTAGGCAGATCATAACCAGGAATTCTACAAAGTAATCAAAGATGATGTAGTCCATCCCTTTATATAATAAAGCAGTTCAATGACTCTGCATGGTAAAAATGACATTGATTTGGAAATCAATATATGTAAAGTCTAATTCTAACTCTGTCACTTACTTAAGTTTCCCCATCAATAAAATGAAGAATTTTGTCATTAATTGATTAAGCTTCCCTATTTTTCAGGATTTTTGCTAGGCAGTGGTTTCTTCTTTTTTTAACATTTTTATTGTGAAATATATTTGCAGGAAAGTGATAAATTTCAAAGTGAATTTTAATAAGTAGTTATAGACAAATTTCAAAGTATAGTATGAGTTACAGTTCCACCATTTCAGTTATTTCCTTCTAGCTTTCTAATATATTAGAAACTGAAAAGAAATATCTATATAATAATTCCATAGTCACAATCATTTGTTAAATCTTATCCTCTCTGTTACAACTCCTTCCTCTCATTTGTTCATTGTCTCAATCTTAAGGGATATTTGAGCAATGATCATTCTAATTTCTTCATGTTGTAAAGTGGTGTCAACATTATAGGGTAGGGGGATGCAAATTGTTGATGTTCTTGGAGAGACTAGTACTTCTGGGTTTCAGGGCTTATCTGACATAGGAACAATCTGGAGGTTTTTATTTTCTGCAAAATAAACTGAGTGAATTAAACATTTTTATATAATCTCAGATAGAGCCCTGGGTAGTCTTTAGGGTTTTCAGGAATACTGTTTGTTGGGGCTTGGCATGCCATGGCAATCTGCAATATCTATCTGAAGCTTGCATAAGAGTAACCTCAGGAATGACCTCTTAACTCTATTTGAACTCTCTTAACCACTAAACCCTTATTTTGATAAATTTCTTTTCCCCTTTTGGTCAAGAAAGCATTGTTGGTGCCATGATGCCAGGGCCAAGCTCAACCCTGAGAGTCATATCCCATGTTACCAGGGAGACTCACACCCTTGGAAGTCATGCCCCCTTTAGCGGGGAGAGTAATGAGTTTCTTTGCAGAGTTGGGCTTCTATATAGAGAGAGGCCACATCTGAGCATTGAAAGAGGCTCTCTGGGAGTGACTCTTAGGCCTAATTATAGGTAAGCTTAGCTTCCCAATTGTAGAAAAAAAGTTTCATAAGTGCAAGTCTCAAGATCGAGGGCTTGACTTATTAATTTGGGAGTCCTTAATGCTTGAGAGAGTTTCAGGGATTTCCCTGGTGGGAAAGTTTAATAGTCCCATATTTTTTTCTCCAGTCCCTCAAAGGACATTGCTTATATATATATATATAACCTGCTGAACATACTCTAGAAAGTATCAAGGTATTACATTAAGCTATACAGAATTACAAGATCTCATTCCCTCTTCTAGGCTCCATGTGTTTGGGTTATTTAAATGAACTGGGTAAACTGGTTAAGTTAGATTATGTGCTACAGAAAATTTAAATTTTGGACAAATTAAACATCTCTTCCTTTGGTCTCACACAGAAAGTGAAGTTTTAAATTACAGAGAATATCATCCTTTACCCCATATTCTAATTTACCTTAGCCCCAGTCAGATCAGCTTCATTCAATACCTCTAATTGAAGTTTTATTTCTTTTTCAGCTCCCTTAACAGTTGCTGTATGGAGTCATGCTGCACTTCAGAGCTGCAGAATTCTAACTCTGAGTCTAAAGTGTCATGCAGTTACCCTCTAATCCAGGGAACTACTTGGTTATACACAAAGAGCACAGCATGTCAGAATTTAGAAATAACATGCAAAACTCAGGAATAAATGTAACTGCTGTAGGAGCTTAAAATCCAGGTCCTACTTTTCTTACAAGAATTTTCTTAATGAGACTATGCAATAATTTTCCTTTCATTTATGGCTTATTTCACTCAAAATAATGTACTCAAGGTTCATTCACCTCATTGCATGCCTCATGACTTCATTCCTTTCTGTACCTGCACAATATTCCATCATATGTATACTCCACAGTTCGCCCTTTGGCTCATCGTTTGATGTACCCTTTAGTCACCTCCACCCATTGCCTATCATGAATAACGTTGCCTTAAAGATTGTTGAGCAAATGCCTCTTCAAGCCCTTTCTTTCAGTTCTTCTGAGTACATTCCCAGTAACAGGATCACTTAATCATATGGTTACTGTATATTTAGCTTCCTATGGATTTGGTACATTACCCTCTGAAGGGGTTTCACCCATTTGCTCTCTACCAACATTGAATAGGTATACTTCTCTCTTCACATTGTCTCTAGCATGTGAAATTTTCATATTATTTATTATTTGCTTTGAATCTTCATATTTTGTTGAGATATAGTCACATAGTGTATATTCTCTCCAAAATAAACAATGTCTCAGAGTATCATCTGTTAGTTGTAAAATCTTCATCACTTTCAATTTTAGACAATTTTCATTGCTCCAAAGAGAAAAATAACACATAGATACAACAGCACCAAAGAGAAAACCCAGAACACCCCATAACTTTTATCCTCCTCATTTATTTGCTCCTAGTATTGGTGTGCCTACCAGTAAAGTATTCTTGATATAGTACATAGCATTAACTCTTTGTACAAGTGTCATACCTTTTTAGTAGTTCAGGTAAGAATTTATTTATATTTATGGTGTTATTTGCTAAGATACATGACTTTAAACAACTGCTTTCAATCCTATTCACCTTAAATATGGCACTATTACTTATTATCCCATTGATGAACTACCATTACCTCTATCCACTCCCATATGTTTAAGTTCAACCTCATTAATTGGTGACATATATGGTGCTAAATAACCCCTTTCAAACAAATTTACCTACATTACAGCACCATTACTTATAATGCCAATGATGAGCTACCCTCAACTCTATCCATTCTCAATTATTTAAGTTCAGCCTGTTAACAATTTTGCAAATAATAGGTAACCACTTCCCCTTCTCTAGATTCTGTGTATATCAAGGTCCCCTATATCCTACAGTTTAAGACTCTTAATTTATATTTACTAGGTGGATCATATTTGTGAAATCATACAATACCTGTCCTTTTGTGTCTGGCTTATTTCACTCAACATTATAGCCTCAAAGTTCATCCATGTTGTCACATGCTTCAGGACCTCATTCCTTCTCATTGCTGCATCATGTTCCATCATATGTATATAGCATAGTTTGTTCATCCACTCAGCTGTTGATGGACACTTGGGTCATTTCCATCTTTTGGCAGTTGTGAATAATGCTACAATGAACATCACTGTGCGAATGTCTCTCTGTCACTACTTTCAGATCTTTGGGTATATCCCGATTAGTGGAGTTGCCAGGTTGTGGGGCAATTTGTTATTTAGTGTTCTGAGGAACCATGAAACTGTCATCCACAGTGGCTGTAACATGATAGATTGCCAGCAGCAGTAAAAAAGTGTTCCAATTCTCCACATCCTCTCCAACATTTGTAGTTTACTGTTTGTTTAATTGCAATCATTCTTATAGATGTGAGATGATATCTCATGATTTTGATTTGCATTTCCTTAATAGCCAAAGAAAATGAACATCTTTTCATATGCGTTTTAGCTACATGTATTTCCTCTTCAGAAAAATGTCTATTCATGTCTTCAACCCATTTCATAATTGCATTGTTTGTAGTTTTGTTCTTGAGTTGTAGTATTTCTTTATATATACTGGATATCAAACCCTTATCAGATATATGGTTTCCAATTATTTTGTCCCATTGAGTTGGTTGCCTCTTCACCTTTTGAACAATGTACTTGGAGGCATGGAGACATTATATTTTTTTCTTATTTAATGCAATTTTATTTAGATATATTCACGTACAAGATAATCACCCAAAGTGTGCAGTGATTTACAGTATCATCAGAGTTGCGCATTGATCACCACAATTTTGAACATTTACATTACTCCAAAAATGTAAAAATAAGAATAAATGAAATTAAAAATAACACCTGAAACATCCCAGACCCCTTAACCACCTCTTTATTTATTTATTTATTTATTTATTTATTTATTTATTTATTTATTTATTTACTGTCTTTGCTTTCTTAATCAACTGTCCATACACTGGATAAAAAGACTGTCCAAACTAGGTTTTCACACCTTAAGAGTTATACCCATACAATCATCTTCAAGAATCAAAGCTACTGGATTACAGTTCAACAGTTTTAGGTACTTCCTTCTAGTTATCCCAATACCCTAAATCTATAAAGGAATATTTATATAATGCCTAAGAGCAACCTCCAGAATGACCCCTCATTTCTGTTTGAAATCTCTCAGCCCCTGAAAACTATTTTTTTGTTTCATTTATCTTCCCCCTTTTGGTTCAATAGGGCTTTCTCAATCCCACAATGTCAGGGCCAGGCTCACCCCAGGAGTCATGTCCCGCATGGCCAGGGAGGCTTATGCCCCTGGGAATCATGTCCCACATATGGGGGAGGGCAGTGGGTATACCTGCAGAGTTGGCTTAAAGAGAGAGGACACATCTGAGCAACAAAAGAGGTTCTCCAGTTTGACTCTTAGGCATAATTATAAGTAGGCTTGGCTTTTCCTTTGCAGGAATACAATTCAGAATGAAAAGCCCCAAGATCAAGGGCTTGGCCTATTAAATTGTTAGTCCCCAAAACTTAAGAGACTATCAGGAATTCCCCAGATGGGCAAGCTTAATATTTCCATATTTTCCACCATTCCCTCAAGGGAGCTTTGCAAATACATTTTTATTCCCTGCCTAAATTACTCTGCAATGAACTGGGGACATCACACTAACCTGAACAGACCAAAAATATAACAATATATCTCACTTCCTATTCAAGGCTCCATGTAATTACACTGTTTGAATAAACTGACCAAACAAGATAATTAGTGTGCTACAGAATATATAAATTGTACACCAAATAAACTTTCTCTTCCAACAGAAGTTGTAGTTTTAAAACATAGTCAATATCATCCTTTACCCTTTAGGCTGATTTGACTTAGTCTTAACCAGATAAGCTTCAATCATATCTTTAATAAAAGTCTGATCTCCCTTTCAGCTTTGTAAACAGTTGCTCTATAAGGTAATACTAACTTTCATAGATGCAGACCTCTACCTCTGAGTCTCAGGTGTAACACAGATACTCAAAATTCAAGGAAATGACCAGGTTTTGCAACAAGAGGCCAGCATCTCAGAGTTTAGAAATAGCCATAACAAGTCAGGAATATATGTGACTGCTGTAAGAGCTTACAATCTAGGAACCACTACAATAAGCCTTCCCCTGATAACCTATTTTCTCTAATTCAATTTTCAGAGTTTGCACTTTATATTTAGTCCATATTAGTGGGGTGTTAGGAAAAGTTTTTTCATTTCTGGCTTATTTCACTCAACATACGGTGGTCAAGGTCCTCTCATCTAGTTGCAAGCCTCACAAATTCATTTGTTCTTGCAGCTGCTCAATATTCCGTTGTATGCATACACCACAGATCGCTCTTCAGTTCATCAGTTCATGTACCCTTAGGCCACCTCCATCCATTTCAAATTATGTGTACTGCTGCATAAATACCAGTGTGCAAACATCCATTCATGTCCATGCTTCCAGTTCTTCCAAGAATATACCAAATAATGGCATTGTAGGATCATACAGCAGCCCTATACTTGGCCTTTTGTGGAACCATCACAATGCCCTCCACATGAGCTGAAGCATTCTACTTCCCTACCAACAGTGAATTGGTACATCCCTTTCTCCACATTTTCTCTACCACTTATATGTTTTGGTTTATTTTTTAAGGAGTTTTATTCACACAGCATACAATCCATCCTGAGTAAACAGTCAGTGGTTCCTAGTATAATTATATAGTTATGCATTCACCACCACAATCTATATGAGGACATCTCCATTTTTGAGGGCAAGGAAAGAAGAGGGAAAAATGAAGAATAAAAAGTGAAAATTAAAAAATAAAACAAAGTAAATTAAAAAGGAGAAAACAACATTAAAACCAAGACCCCCATACAGTTGCCTTATATCTCACTCTTATTGACATTTAGCTTTTATATGTTGCATTTGTTACAGTTCATGGAAGTATGTTACAATGTTACTGTTAACTATAGACACTAATTTGCGTTGATTGTATTTTTCCAAACACTATCCCATTATTAACAGGTGGCAATGTTGACATTCATATATTCTCCTTCATATAAAAATACCTTTATATTTGTGCATGTAATCACTGTCATTGTTCACTCTAGTTTTTGCTAATTTTTACCTTCACAGTCCTTATCTTATGTCTTTTATTCTGGTGTCATTCATAATGCTAGCCTTCCTCTTCCAACCCTACTCACACTCAGCTTTGTTCTCTGTACTTAAAATTTGTGCTACCATCTACCATTTTTGTCTTCTGGAATTTATATGTCATATTTTAGTTTTATTTTTTTCTCTCTCTCTTTTAACCCCTACTGATATATTTCATTTCTATATTCTTCTCCAAGCTTTTCTCTCCTGTCTTTTCCTACCTGCCTGCAGTGCTCCCTTTAGTATTTCTGCAGAGCAGATCTCTTTTTCACAAACTGTCAGTGTCTGCTTGTCTGAAAATATTTTAAATTGTCCCTCATTTTTGAAGGACAGTTTTGCTGGATATAGAATTCTTGGTTGAGAGTATTTCTTTTAAAGTTTGTTAAATATATCATAACACTGCCTTCTTTCCTCCATGATTTCTCTTGAGAAATCTGCACATAGTTTTATCAAGCTTCTCTTGTATTTGATAAATCCCTTTTCTCTTGCTGCTTTCAGAATTCTCTCTTTGTCTTTGATCTTTGCTAATCTGGTTATTAAATGTCTTAGAGTAGGTCTATTTGGATCTATTCTGTTTGTGGTACACTGCACTTCTTGGATCTGTAATTTTATGTCTTTCATAAGAGATGGGAAATTTTCAATGATTACTTCATTATTCCTTCTGCCCATTTCCTCTTCTCTTCTCCTTCTGGGACACCCATGACATGATTATTCATGTGCTTCATGTTGTCGTTCTATTCCCAGAGGCCCTGCTCATATTTTTCCATCGTTTTCCCTATCTGTTCTTTTGTGTGGATTTCAGATGTGCTGTCCTCTAGTTCACTAATCCTTTCTTCTACTTCTTCAAATCTGCTGTTGTAAATATCCACTGTGTTTTTCATCTCTTCTATTGTGCTTTACCTTCCCATAAGTTCTGCCATTTGTGCTTATCAAACTTTCAAGTTCTTCCTTATGTTTTCCCAATATCTCCTTTATATCCTTCATCACTATTGCTATATCATTCCCTGCATGTCTGGAATGAACCCCACTTGGTTATGGAGTATGATTTTTTTAATGTGCCTTTGGATTCAATTTGCAAGTATTTTATTCAGAATTTTTGCATCTATATTCATTAGGGTGATTGGTCTGTAGATTTCCTTTCTTGTAGCATCTTTATCTGGTTTTGGTGTTCAAGTGATGTTAGCTTCATAAAATTAATTAGGTAGTGCTCATTTTTCTTCGATTCTTTGGGAGAGTTTATGCAGATATGTTGTTAGTTCTTCTTGGAATGTTTGGTAAAATTCCCTTCTGAAGCCACCTGGCCCTGGGCATTTCTTTGTACAAAGCTTTTTGATGACTGACTGAATCTGTTTACTTGTGATTGGTTTGTGGAGGTCTTCTATTTCTTCTTGAATCAGTATAGGTTGTTTGCATGTCACTAAGAAATTGTCCACTTCCCCTAGGTTGTCAAGTTTGTTGGTGTACAATTATTTATAAGCATCCTCTTATGATTTTTAAAATTTCTTCTTAGTCCATGTTAATAACCTTCCTCTCATTTGTGGTTTTGTTTATTTGCATCTTCTCTCTTTTTTACTTTGTCAGTCTAGCTAAGGGTTTGTCAATCTTCTTGATACTCTCAAAGAAGCAACTTTTGTTTTAATTGATTGTCTTTATTGATATTTTGTACTCTAGTTCATTTATTTCTGCTTCAATCTCTGTTATTTCTTTTCTTCTCCTTGTTTTAGGTTTGGTTTGTTGTTCTTTCTTTAGCCTTCTCATTTATTCAGTTAGTTCTTTGGTTTTAGCTCTTTATTCCCTTTTATATATGAATTTAGAAAAATAAATTTCCTTCTCAACACCATCTTTGATGCATCCCATAGGTTTTGATATGTTGTATTTTTGTTGTCAGTTGTCTCCAGATATTTACCTATTTGTTTTCAATTTATTCTTTGACTCAATGATTATGAGTGTGTTGTTTAATCTCCATATACTTTGGAGAGTTCTGGGTCATTGGTATTTATTGATTCCAGCTTCATTCCATTACGGTCAGAAAAATTGCTTTGAATAATTTCACTCTATTAAAATTTATTTAAATCTGTTTTGTGCCTCAGCATATGATCTATCCTGGAAAATATTCCATGAGCACTAGAGAATAATATATATCCTGGTGTTTGGGGGTGCAATGATCTTTACATGTCTGTTATTTATTACATTTATTACAATGTTTAGGTCCTCTGTTTCCTTATTGATCATCTGCATTGTATTTTGTTCTGTATATAGAAGAGAGTGTTGTATTGAGTTCTCCCACTGTAATTGTAGAAAATTCTATTGCTTCTTTCAGTTTTGCCAATATTTTCCTCATGTTGTACTTTGGAGCTCCTTGAATGGATGCATAAATAATTATGATTGTTATTTCTTCTTGGTGAATTATCAATATTATTAATATATAGTGTCCTTCTGTGTCTCTTACAACAGCTTTTGATTTAATGTCTATTTTGTTAGATATTGGTACATCTACACCTGCAGTTGGTTTTATTCACACATCATTCATTCTGTGATAAGTAAGCACTCGATGGTTCCCTGTATAGACACATATTTAGGTATTCACCACCATCACCACTATCTTTATAAAGACATCTCCATTTCTTCCATGAAGAAGGAAGAAGAGTCAAAGAAGGTAGAAAGACAAAAAAAAAAAAAGAAAAAAGAAAGAGAAAACAAAACATGACAACTAGGAAGCAATAAAAGGAAAGACAGCATTAAACTAAATTAGAATAAAGAGTCAGGCAACATCACCAATGCCAAAAGGCCCATACCTCTCCCTTATGTCCCACTCTTAGATGCATTTAGCTTTGGCATATTGCCTTTGTTACATTAAAGGAAACATAATACAATGGTTATGTTACTTAGAGTCTCTAATTTGCATTGATTGTACTTTCCCCTAATACCACCGTATTTTAAACACCTTGCAGTGTTGAAATTCATATATTCTCCCTCTTGTAAAAACATATTTGTACACTTTATCACATTTGTGGAGCACTCCAGGTTTCATTGAATTATACAGTCCCAGTCTTTATCTTTCCTCGTTCCTTCTAATGTCACACATGCTCCTAACATTCATCTTTCAACCGTAGTCACAGTCATCTATGTTCAGTGTACTTACATTGCTGTGCTACTATCAACCAAAATTGTGTTCCAAACCTCTCACTCCTGTCTTTTCCTATCTGTCTGTAGTGATCCCTTTAGTATGTTGTGTAGGGCAGGTATCTTGTTCACAAACTCTGTCATTGTCTGTCAGAGAATATTTTAAACTCTCCCTCATATTTGACGAGAGAGTTTTGCCAGATATAGGATTCTTGGTTGGTGATTTTTCTCTTTCAGTATCTTAAATATATCACCCCACTTCCTTCTTGCCCCAATGGTTTCTACTGAGAATTCCACACATAGTCTTATCAAGTTTCCTTTGTATGTTATGGATCACCTTTCTCTCGGTGCTTTCAGGATTCTCTCTTTGTCTTTGATGTTTGCTAATCTGATTGTTAAGCACCTTAGCATTGGTCTATTCATATCTATTCTGTTTGGGATATGCTGCACTTCTTGGATGTGTAATTTTATGTCTTTCAGAAGAGTTGGGAGGTTTTCACTGACTATTTTCTCTATTATTTATTCTGCCCCCTTTCCCTTCTCTTCTCCTTCTAGGACACCCATGACAAATACATTCATGTGTTTCATGTTGTCATTCAATTCCCTGAGACATTGCTCATATTTTCCATTCTTTTCCCTATCTGTTCTTTTGTGTGTAGGATTTCAGGTGTCTTGTTCTCCAGTTCCTGAGTGTTTTCTCTTGCCTCTTGATATCTGCTATTGTATGCCTCCATCGTATCTATCATCTCTTGAGTTGTGCCTTTCATTTCCATAGATTCTGTCAATTGTTTTCTTGAACTTTTGATTTATACCTTATTTACACCCAGTGTTTTCATTATATGCTTCATCTCTTTTGCTGTATCTTCCCTAAACTTTTTGAATTGATTTAGCTTTAGTAGTTTCAATTCCTGTATCTCAGTTGAAGTGTAAGTTTGTTCCTTTGGCTGGGCCATAACTCATTTTTCATAGTGTAGATTGCAGTTTTCTCTTGTCTAGGCACCTGGTTTCCTTGGTCACCCCAATTCAGATTTTCCCAGACCAGAATGGGCTCAGGTCTTGGAAGGAGGCAATAGTATCCAGATTCTCTGAGGGTGTCTTAGAATATTGACACACCCTGTGTGGCCTCAAGTCACTGTGCTTTTCTGCCCAGTAGGTGGCACCTGTCATCCTGTAGCTCCAGACTGGTGTAAGATGTGGTCCATGGCTGTTTCCTCCCAGTCTCTGGGGTCTTGTTCTGAATGGAAGGTGGCCCACCTCTTTCCTCTTAGGGAAGGTATGCCCTCTTGGGAGAGGTCATTTGTGTTTGAATAGTCTCTAATTCTGCTGTCTCTGCCCTTGTCTGGATCTGAGTTCTGGGAATTGAAAATGGCTGAGGCTTTCTCCACTGAGCCAAAAAATGGAAAGAATCCCCCCTTCAGGGTGAGTCTGAAGTCCCCTCCATTTCACCCATTGATCAGAGACAACACCCTGTCCTCTGGGGTCCCTTTCTATCCCAGAGATATCCTCTGGAACTCCAAGATCAGTCATTACCAAAAGCCTCTATCTGCTTTTTGGGGATTCATAGCTTGTATTGAGCAGTCCATGCTTGTTAATTAAACCCCAGTCAGAGCTCAGCTGAGCTATATTCACTTGTTCAGAGAATGCTGCTCTCTATCACCATGAGGCTTTGCAATTTGGGCCATGGGGGTAGTGAGATCTTGGCTTGGGTCTGTAGTTTTTATTTACAGAGTTTATGCTGCAATCTCAGGCATTCCTCCCAATTCAGGTTGGTGAGTGATGAGTGGACAGTCACATTTGTCCCCCAAAGTTATTCCAGATTATTTACTAGTTGTTCCTGGTTGTTTATTGGTTGTTCCAGGGGGACTAACTAGCTTCCACTCCTCTTTATGCCACCATCTGCTTCTGGAATACCCCTGCTTTTTAATTTTATCATTTGGCTTAGCCGTATCTCCTTGCACCTTCATGTGCTTTGTTATTTTCTCCTGATTTCTCAGCATTTGGTTATCTTTACAAGGTTCTTTTGAAAGTTGATTACCCTTGCTTGCCTAAGATTTTATATATCTTGGGCTTGCATCTTCAGTCTCTTTTGGTACTTAGTTTATCAGTAATTCCCTGCTAGACCAAGGGGAGATACAAGCCTATTTAAAAATCTCTAGGAAACTTAGTGGAACAGCAGTTTGCCAGAGTGCCCTCTGCCTTTCTTCCCTTTAGAGCCCACATTTGGGTCACCTCTTCCCCTCAAGCCCTCTTTTATCCTGGGTGCAGCAGTCAATGCAGCAGGTCTCCATTAATGCTGGAAATGACCAGCTCTGATGGTGGGGGGTGGGCACTGTGCACCTTGGCAGAGAATATTCTTGAGGCTCCAATATGTGTGGCTATTCCTAAGCTTCAAGTGGGACTACCTCTGGTTGTGGATCTGAGAAATTCACCTTTCCCAGCACTGAGCCTAATTGGAAGTGCCTTGTTTTACACCAGCCTGCAAGATCCTTGCCTACCCTGAAGCCATGGGCCTCTGTGGTACTGAAGGAGCTCTTGGCATTTCAGTGTGGCTCTTCCCCTTTTCTCCATCTGTCTGCCCATACACAGCAGCATGGGCCTCTGTGAAGGAAGGATATAGGCAGCAGAACTCAGAATGTCCCCCTCACCTGCTATTTGTCAGATCAGCTCTTATCTGCGCTTCCCCCTCTCCTCCAGAGGACCAGGGTCCCCTGGTCTTCCTCAAATCCAAGTGCCTGCATCACTCTCCCTCAAAGCTGGGGGTCACTGCAAACAGCAGCAATGTCTCTGTGTGGCTAAATCAAGTCAGCTTTTTTCCCCAGGTTTCCACACAGGAGCTCCAGCTATAAGACTGGGAAGGGCATCCTCTGTTGGTTGCAGAAATGGGAGTGCAGGGGTGCACAGCTCTTCCCTCACCCACTCTGACCAATGGGCAGCAGCCAGCCTCAGATGTTATCATGATTAATTAAACTCACACCATCCTTTCAGTCATAATTTATCTGCTTTTTGTCAGTACTTCCCTATATATTGTAAAAGTTCCTCTCTGGCTGCTTACACCCCAGAACTGTGGTCCTGGTAATCTGCTGCCTTCTCTCTAGTTATTCCATGGTGAAGAAGTATGTTTTGCCTCTCCTATTCTGCCATCTTCCATAGGCAGTGGTTTCTTATACTTTGTTTCATCTCTAAGCCTCCTTTCCTCATCTGCCTCAGAAGGCAGAGGTTGTGCCCTCCTAGGCTGCCCCTGTAGCAATCTTACACTTTTTTTTAACTGTGAAATTCTTGAACTTGTAAATCTCTGGCATTAGTGAGATCAGTGGAATGGTTAACAAAGTATGAATTGGAGGAGATGGGGATTGATGTAAGCAATGAAGAATGGATTGGATTTGAAAAGACTACACAAAAATTATATTTGCTTACATTTACATTAGCTATATCTTTGTCCCTTTGAATTTTTTTATATTTCACCCTGAGAACCCATGGTCTCCAATAATTCCCTACTAAGAAAGAAGAATTAAGAATGTATTTAGACTTGAGTTTCTATTAGCTCACTAATATTGGTTAGAAATAGGCCTCTTTTTTAACAGAGGCTCCAAAGAGAGAAAAACATTTCCTAGTTAAGTTCATTCAGTATTTCGAGTCAGTCTTTGGGTTTTATCCTCCAATGCCATTCCACCACCAGTTGCTTTGGATACTGGGAGTGGTCTTAAAAATCAGAGTTTGGGGATCAATAATTAGCATAAGCCCTTTAGAGTTTTAAATTTCCTGATAAGTGCCTATGACATGAGCTTATGTTTCTCATGACTACTTGATCCTTTTATGATCAAGCCAAAATTTAAGCCTCCTGGGAAAACCAGGAACCAGGGTGGTGTGGGACTAATGATGGACCTTAGATATCATTCTAGCTTTGTGTACCCAAGTTTATATCAGAACATTGTGTCCTTCAAGTAAACTTTCTGAGATCCAAGTCAAGTGATATCTTCTAAGGTCAAGTATATGAAAGGAATTTGGGGTTGCAATTCAGTAGACCTGAACCCTCGTAGCTTTAGTAAAACATTTCACCTCTCTAAGCTTTAGTTTCCTAGCATTCCTCTGAGCACAAATAATTCTGTTTATCAAGGCAAAATTTAATAGTGCTAAAGAATGTTCTGCTCCTGATTAAATGGGCTCATTTAGAAAGAGAAATCCCAACTAATAAATTATCTAAGTGAAGCATTATTTCTTTTAGGCAATGAAGCTACCTTCTTGGGTATATCAATTTATACATGGTGATGACCATGGGGAAGTCTGGTAAATTTGCTTTTCTGTTAAGCTAGCTGATAATTTGGTCTGGTAAATTTGCTTTTCTGTTAAGCTAGCTGATAATTTGTTTGATTACCTGTAGCCAAAGATGAAAAACTAATAAAGCTAGGAACATATTAAAATGCCAATATATGGTGGCTTTTTTTAATTGATTCTCTCTAGTCTTTCTACACCTATTTTCCACTCCTCTCATGTTGTACATTCTTTCTACCACCACCTGTGGCATCAGTTAATTCTGTAGATTAAAAAAAAGATAAATGAATTTTTTTCTGGAAGAGTTGTGAAGCACTATAATCAAAGATGCCCAGGAAGAAACAGAGTGGCAGACCATTTCCCCTAATGTACAACTTCCTGTTATCTCTGGAGTGAACTTTTCACATTAGGAATTTGCCCACTTCTCCTTTGACCATTCTCACTGTTCATTTAGCATTCTGAAGAGCCTGAGTAAATAAGACATATATGAATCAGCAAGATGACACAACTTATTATCACATGCAGAATTGTTATCAGAACTAAATGTTTAGAATGAGATTTGGACATGATGCTTGTCTTTATCCCTGTAATCCATGATTAGACAAGCTAACTATAGTCTCTTGAGACACTTGCTTTTATATGCATTCTTTATTGGCAAGTTTCCTTTATAGCTTCTATTCATGGAATATGGATTTTAAATGTCCTATTATGAGAATTTTACAGGTTTCAAGACCCCTGCCTTTTTTTGTGGGGATAAAATGGAAATTACTAGAGAAAACTATTATTCTTCTTTGGGTTCTCAGTATCTGGTTCAGAGCCTGACACTTAATAGGTGCTCATTTTGTTGCCTGAACAAGCAAACTTATTAAACAAATTAAAGAAAAATCTGGAGAAATTTACTTCTGGTAAGGTCCCATAACACCCTACTCATTTTTTTTTTCTGGATCTATTTGGAAATTGAGCCTTAGCTTTTACTTTTTGCACATTGTGACTTTCTACCCAGACCTTCTGGAATAGATAACTTACAATATATACTTTAAAAAAAACTTTATTAGAGATGTAATTCACATACTACACAATTCACTCATTTAAAGTATAGAGTTCAAAGTTTTCTAGTATATTCATGCAGTTGTGCAAGCATTACCACAAGTAATTTTAGAGCATTTTTGTCACCCATGAAGGAAATCCTGACCCCATATTACATCATCCCAATCCCCAATTCCCCAAACCCTCAGTAACCACTAATCTTCTTTCTATCTTTATAGATTTGTCTTTCTTGGACATTTCATATAAATGCAATAATGTGGCATGTGATCTTTTGTGACTTACTTCTATCACTTAGCATAATGTTTTCAAGGTTCATCAATGTTGTAGCATTTATCAATACTTCATTACTTTTTATTGTCAAATAATATTCCATTTTATCAATATGCCACAATTTATTTATCCATTCATCACTCAAGGGACATTTGGGTTGTTTTCTTTTTTTGGCTATTATGAATAATGCTGAAATGAACATTTCCTTACTCTGAAAAAGTTTGGTGCACTTGATAAAACCTATTGACTGCTTTCCTATTAATACTGAAGAACCTCTGGCCAGAATTTAATTACCTCTGTGGTATTTAGAAGAGGAAACAATTATTAATAACAGGCAGCAATTAAAGAAATTTGGACTTTGGCTGACAGACTGTTGCAGTTTCATCACTTATTCAATAGAAGTAGTTGAAAACATTTCAAGAACATTACCCCAGTTTATCCAGAAGATACAGAGTTCCTATACTTCACCCCTATTATTACACCCCTATTATTAACAGCTTATATTAATGTGGTATATTTGTTTCAATTCATGAAAGAGTTATTATATATCTA
This sequence comes from Choloepus didactylus, assembly GCF_015220235.1. Lineage (NCBI taxonomy): Eukaryota > Metazoa > Chordata > Mammalia > Pilosa > Megalonychidae > Choloepus > Choloepus didactylus. The sequence goes on along the minus strand of NC_051335.1, from coordinate 49,386,109 downwards.
CTATTCACTGTAGTCCATTGTTTACATTGGGTTCACTGTGTTATACAGTCCATTTTTTTTCTTAATTTTTATTCTTGTAACATACATACATACAACCTAAAATTTCCCCTTAAAATCACATTGTATTCAATGTTATTTAGCCATCACCACTATCCATTACTTAAATGTTTCCATCAACTTACATACTCTGTACAATTTAAGATTAAATTCCAATTCTATACATCCCCACCCCAGTCCCTAGTAAACTACATTGTAGTCTACTGACTATGAATTTTCTTATTCTAATTATTTCATATCAGTGAGATCATAAAATATTAGTCCTATTGTGTCTTCAAGTTTCATCAGTGTTGACGTGTATCAGAACTTCATTCCTTTTACAGCTGTATAGTACTCCATTATATGACTATAACACATTTTCTTGATCCATTCATCTGTTGATCAACACTTGTGTTGCTCCCATCTTTGGGGAATTTTGAATAAAGCCACCATAAATATCACTGTGCAAATATCTGTTAAGACCCTGCTTTCAATTCTATTATGTGTATATTTAGAAGTGGGATTTCTGTGTCATATGATCATTCTATAGTTAGCTTTCTAAAGAAACAATGAAATGTCTTCCAGTGTATGCACCATTTTATATACCCATGAAAAATATACAATGGTCCCTGTTCCTCACATCCTCTCCATTATTTAAAATTTTCAACATTTTTAATAGCAGCCATTTAATAAGTGTGGTATGGTATGTCATGATGGGTTTGATTTGCATTTTTTAGTGGATAATGATGTTGAGCATATTTTCACGTACTTATTGGTAATTTGTATATATCTTCATTGGAGAAATGTCTATTAAAGACGTTACTTCATTTTTAAATTGAGTTTTTGTTTGTTTGTTTTTTGCATTACAGGATTTCTTTCTATAGTTTCAATATTTTTTTCAATCTTCATTTTATTGAGATATATTCACGTACCATGCAGTCATACAAAACAAATCGTACTTTCGATTGTTCACAGTACCATTACATAGTTGTACATTCATCACCTAAATCAATCCCTGACACCTTTATTAGCACACACACAAAAATAACAAGAATAATAATTAGAGTGAAAAAGAGTAATTGAAGTAAAAAAGAACACTGGGTACCTTTGTGTGTTTGTTTGTTTGTTTCCTTCCCCTACTTTTCTACTCATCCATCCATAAACTAGACAAAGTGGAGTGTGGTCCTTATGGCTTTCCCAATCCCATTGTCACCCCTCATAAGCTACATTTTTATACAACTGTCTTCGAGATTCATGGGTTCTGGGTTGTAGTTTGATAGTTTCAGGTATCCACCACCAGCTACCCCAATTCTTTAGACCCTAAAAAGGATTGTCTAAAGTGTGCGTAAGAGTGCCCACCAGAGTGACCTCTCGGCTCCTTTTGGAATCTCTCTGCCACTGAAGCTTATTTCATTTCCTTTCACATCCCCCTTTTGGTCAAGAAGATGTTCTCCGTCCCACGATGCCAGGTCTACATTCCTCCCCGGGAGTCATATTCCACGTTGCCAGGGAGATTCACTCCCCTGGGTGTCTGATCCCACGTACGGGGGAGGGCAGTGATTTCACCTTTCAAGTTGGCTTAGCCAGAGAGAGAGGGCCACATCTGAGCAACAAAGAGGCATTCAGGAGGAGACTCTTAGGCACAAATACAGGGAGGCCTAGCCTCTCCTTTGCAGCAACCGTCTTCCCAAGGGTAAAACTTATGGTAGAGGGCTCAACCCATCAAACCACCAGTCCCCTATGTCTGTGGTCATGTTAGCAACCATGGAGGTGGGGTAGGCGAATACCCCTGCATTCTCCACAGGCTCCTCAAGGGGGCACTACATCTTTTTTTTTTTATCATCATTTTATTGAGATATATTCACATACCACGCAGTCATACAAAACAAATTGTACTTTCGATTGTTTACAGTACCATTACATAGTTGTACATTCATCACCTAAATCAATCCCTGACACCTTCATTAGCACACACACAAAAATAACAAGAATAATAATTAGAGTGAAAAAGAGCAATTGAAGTAAAAAAGAACACTGGGTACCTTTGTCTGTTTGTTTCCTTCCCCTATTTTTCTACTCATCCATCCATAAACTAGACAAAGTGGAGTGTGGTCCTTATGGCTTTCCCAATCCCCTTGTCACCCCTCATAAGCTACATTTTTATATAATTGTCTTCAAGATTCATGGGTTCTGGGTTGTAGTTTGATAGTTTCAGGTATCCACCAGCTACCCCAATTCTTTAGAGTATAGTATCAATATTAAACATTTATTGAGTATGTGGTTTCCAAATATTTTCTCCCATTCTGTAAATTGTCTTTTTACTTTCATGATAAAGTCCTTTGAAGTGCTGTCATTTTTGTTTTGAGTTTTTATTTATCTGCTTTCTCTTTTGTTCCTCATGCTTTTGGTGTAAAGTCCAAGAAACCATTGCCTAATATAAGGACTTGAAGAAGCTTTCCTAAGCTTTCTTCTAGGAGTATTATAATTCTGATTCTTATATTTAGGTTTTTATCCAATTTGAGTTAATTTCTGTACATGACATGTGGTAGGGACCTGTCTTCATTCTTTTACCTATGGACATCCAGTTTTGGCAACATCATTTCTGAAGATACTATACTTTCCCTATTGAGAGGCATCCTTGCCAAAAATCAGTTGGCCTTATGTGAAGCTTTATTTCTGAACCCTCAACTCCATTCCATGGCTCTATATGTCTTTTCTTGTGCTGGGACAGTGCCACTTTGATTAGCGTGGCTTAGTAACATGCTTTGATTGGGAATTGTGAGTCTTCCTTCTTCATTAATCTTTTTCAAACTTGTTTTGGATATTTGGGGACACTTACACATCCACGTAAATTTGATGTTTGGCCTTTTCATTTCTGCAAAGAAGGTCATTGCAGTTTTGCATGGGACTGCATCAAAATTGTGAATCATTTTGGGTATAACTGACATCTAAACAATATTTAGTCTTCCAATCCACGAGCACAGAATGCTCTTCCATTTATGTCAGTCTTCTTTGATCCATTTCAACCATGTTCTGTAATTTTCTATATACAAGTCCTTTACATCCTTAGTTATATGTACTCCTACATATTTGATTCTTTTAGCTGTTATTGTAAATGTTATTTTTCTACATTTCTTCTTTACATTGTTCATTACTAGTGTATAAACACACTAGTGATTTTTGCTTATTGATTGTGTACACCATAAATATGCTGAATTTATTTGTTTTGGTAGCTTTGTTTTGAAATTTTCAGTATTTTCTTTTTAAAGGGTCATGTCATCTGCAAAGAGTAAATGTGTTACTTCTTCCTTTCCAGTTTGGATGTCTTTTATTACTTTCTCTTGCCTAATTGATCTTGTTAGAACTTCAAGTACAGTGTTGAATAACAGTGGTGACAGTGTGCATCTCTGTTTTCTTCCAGATCTTAGAAGGAAAGATTTCTGTGATTCACCAATGAGTTTGATGTTAGTTGTGGGATATTCATATATGCCCTTTATCTTGTTGAAGAGGTTTCTTTTTATCCCTAGAGTTCTGAAGTTTTCTTTTTTTCTCAAGAATTGGTATTGGATTTTGTCGATTCCCTTTTCTGCATCCATTGAGATGATTGTACTTTTTTTTTTTTTTTTTGCTTTGTTGTCTTAATGTGTATTACTTTAAATGATTTTCATTGCATACCTGGAATAAATCTCATGTGATCATGGTTTATGACATTTTTTTCTACCTTTAAGAATCCAAGCACAATGGAAATATTTGTGTTTATTATTCCTGCAATTTTATTGAGATGTAGTCACATATGATACAACAATCCAAAGTGTACAGTTTTTCACAGTATCAACATAGAGTTGTGCTTTCACCAGAATTAATTCTTAAACATTTTCATTACCCCAAATATAATAAAAATAAAAATGAAAATAAAAGTAGCAACGAACACCTTAAATATCCCATCCCCCATCCCCCCTATTATTTACCTACTTTTTTGTCCTCATTTATTTATTGATCTGTCCATACACTGGATAAAGGGAGTGTGAGCCACATTTTCAAAATCACATGGTCACACCATATAAGATATATGATTATGCAGTCATCTTCAAGGATCAAGGCTACTAGGCTACAGTTTGACAGTTTCAGGTATTTCCTTCTAGCTATTCTAATACACCAAAACTAAAATGGAATATCTACTTAAGGCACAAGAATAACCTCCAGAATGACCTCTAAACACCATTTGAAATCTCTGAGCCACTGAAGTTTTATTTTGTTTCATTGTTTCATTTATTTCCCCCCTTTGGTTAGGAAGTCTTTCTCAATTCCATATCATTGGGTCCAGACACATCCCTGGGGGTCATGTCTCATGTAGAGGGGAGGACAGAGAGCCCACCTCTCAAATTGGCCAAGAGAGACAGGCCACATCTGAGCACAAAAAAGGTTCTCTGTGGTAAATCTTAGGTAAAATCACAAGTAGGCTTAGCCTCTCCTTTGTAGAAACAAGCTACATAAGGGCAATCCCCAAGATAGAGGGCTCTGCCTACCAAATTGGGAGTCCCCAATGCTTGTGAGAATATAAGGAATTCCCCAGGTGGGTAAGTTTAATATTCCCAAATTTTCTGCAGTCTCACAAGGGGGCATTACAAGTACATTTTTATTCTCTGCCCAGATTACTCTGGGATGTATCAGGGCTTCACACCAACCTGTACAAACATGCCAGATCTCACTCTCTATTCAAGGTTCAATGTAATTATGGTGTTTGAATAAACTGGCCATACAAGTTAAATTATATAGTTTGGCTTTTTGGAGAGTTTAAACATTATTTGTTTTAATTCTTCTTGGAATGTTTGTTAAAATTCATCTGTGGGGTCAACTGATCCAGGGCTTTATTATGTTGGAAGTTTTTTGATTACTGACATAATCTCTCTATTTTTATTGGTCTTTTGGGATTTTCTACTTCTTCTTGAGTCAGTCTAGGTGGTTTGTATGTTTCTAGAAATTTGTACATTTCATCTAGGTTATCTACTTTGTTGGCATACTTTTATTCATAGTATCCTACTATCATCTTTTTATTTTGTGTGGGGTTGCCTGTAACACCAGCCATTTCAATTTGGATTTTACTTGTGTCCTCATTCTCTTTTTCTTTATAAGTCTAGCTAAAATTTTTTCAATTTTATAGATTTTTCATAGAACAAAATTTTGGTTTTCTTAAGACTGTTTTTTTTTCTGTGTTTCATTATCTTCACTCTAATCTTTATTTCCTTGATTCTCCTTTTTTTGTTATTTTTCTGGAAGCTTCAGTTTTGAGCTTAGGTCTCTGGCTTGAAATCTTGCTTCTTATTTAGTATAAGCATTTAGAGCTATAAATTTCCCTCTTAGCATTGCCTTTGCTGCATTCAGTAAGTTTTGGTATGTGTGTTTTCATTTCCAATTGACTTTATGATGTTTCATAACTTGTCTTGAATTCTTCTTTGACCCTTTGATTGCTTCAGAGTTCTTCGTAGGAGGGGGGCAAGAGGCAGTGTGGTGAGGTGTGGAATTTAGTTACTTCTTTAGGGCAGCTGGTAAATAGCCAGGAACTGTCTGGAACAACACTTCCAGGGACCTCTGTGACCAGACACACATTGTACAGCAGTTGGAGTGTGGAACAGCTGAGATCACAGAGAACAACTGTAAGTTTCCCTGGCCAGGGGCTAGCACCATGGCTCCACTGGCACAGCACGCTGTCTTGGAGCTGGTTCCCCAAGAGAAAAAGAAGCAGGCACTGCTGGGAACAATGAGATGGGCTCAACCAGGCTTCAATTGCAGAATTAATTAACAAATTCAGACTGCTGAATAAAAGCTCCAAGTTCAGACACATCATGAGTCAGTTTACTCCAACACCATAATTACATGGAACTTTGAATAGAAGTGAGAGCTGCTAGGTTTGTAGAGGTTAGTGTGAAATTCTGATACATCTCAAAGTAATTTGGACAGAAAATGAGAATATACGTGCAGAGACCCCTGGGGAACTGGGGAAGACTGTGGAAATTTTGGACTTCTCCACCTGGGTTTTTACTGGTGTTCTTGCAAATGTTGAGGACTGACAGTTTGGTAGGATGAGCCTTTGATCTAGGGTTGTGTCCTTGGGAAGCTTCTTGTTTCAAAGGAGAGGTTAGGCCTACTTATAATTGTGCCTAAGAGTCTCCCACAGAGAACCTCTTTTGTTGCACAGATGTGACCCTCTCTCTCCAAGCCCACACAGCAGATGAACTCACTGTCCTTCCCCATACATGGAACTTGATTCCCAGAGGTATAGATCTCCCTGGCAAAATGAGACATGACTCCTGAGAACAAGCCTGGATATGGCATCATAGAATTGAGAAAACCTTCTTGACCAAAAAGAGGAAGTGAAATGAAACAAAACAAAGTTTCAGTGGCTGAGAGATTTCAAATGGAGTTCAGATGTCACTCTGGATGGCATACTTATGTGCTATATGGATAACCATTTTTAGTTTTAGTGTATTGTAATAGCTAGAAGTAAATACTTGAAACCATCAAACTGCCACCCAGTAGCCTTGATTCTTGAAGATGATTGCATAACTATTTTATGTGGCTTAAATGGTGTGACTGTGTGATTGTGAAAACCTCATGGCTCACACTTCCTTTGTCCAGTGTATCAAGAGATGATTAGAAAAATAGGAACAAAAACTGAATGAAAAATAGGGTGGGATTGGGGAGATGGAATTTTTTTGGTGTTCTTTTTAATTTTTATTTTATTTTATTCTTTTACTTTTTATGGAATAAGAAAAAAATTCAAAAGTTGATTCTGGTGATGAATGCACAACTATATTATGGTTCTGTGAATAGCTGATTGTACATTGTGGATGATTTTAGGGTATGTGCATATATCTCAATAAAATTGTATTAAAAATGGATTGTGATGAGGAATGCACAACAGCTATGTGATGGTATTGTGAATCACTGTACACATTAGATGGATTGTATGCCATGTGAATATATCTCAATAAAACTGTTGAAAAAAATAGTAAGTATGAAAGGAACTGGCAGGTTTCACCCATGCAGAGAGGAGGCAAGGCTACCAGCAACAAAAAGAGACTTTTGGAGTTAAAGGAGCTCAAAATACTGGAAAGGGGGTGGGCCCCAAGGAAAATGGGCACATAGAAAAAGATTCCAAATCTAGCTCTTGATTGGCAAATCCAGAGAACTTGAGTCCAGCTTAGAAAAGGGATTTTTATTTCTTTTCCTTCTCTCCATTGCTTTTTTTTTTTTTTTTAACTTTTCAATAGCCCAATAGTGCTGTGGGAACACTCAGTTTTCAGCACTGCCTCAGGCAAGGGTGGAATTAAAGTATGTCTGAGATTAACTAGTCAGGTGAAGGAGATAATTTCCTAAAGGGTGCATCTTAAGGTAATCTGTATTGGGAGCAAGGGAAAGTAGCTCAGCCAAGCTAAAACTGTGGCTTTCATATTGGCAGTTTGGAGGCAGAGCAAGCAGAAAAAAATTAAAAAAGAATAAAGATGGAGGCTTTTGCAATTGGCCAAGCTCAGACTACTGGAAAGGGGCTTTGCCCCAAGAAGGGGGTGCAGGGCTCCAGGTACCAATTCCAGCTTTTGATGGTTAACCTTGGGTGCTGAGGAAAGGCTCTGGAAAGGGATATCTTTTTTTTCCCTGTTCTTCTCCCTTTTTTTCTTTTTTAGCTTTTTGCTTTTATAAAACTATTATAAGTAGCTCATTAGAGAAAGCCATAGGTAATTTCATTTGGTGGCTGGTTCAGGGCAAGACCAGAGTTAAGATAGGTCTGAGAGAAAAAAACAAGTTAAGTGGAGGAGATAATACTTTAAAGGGCACACTTTCCCTCAAGAAAAGGGGGTGGGGGTGGGGCCTAGCTGGAGGTGGCCTTCCTTTGGAGAACTCAGACCCCAGGGGTTAGAAAACTGAAACAGTTGAGTCAGTCATGACACTGACAGGGACAGGGGCATCATATCTCTTTATGCCAGAGAGAAGCTGGAGGCTGACAAGCACCATGCACTGGTCAAGATAGGGAAAACACAGAGTCTAGAGGTTTCACAGGAGGGTCTGATAACCTGCTGGGTCTCATTCTCAGGGAAACGTGATATGGATTGCCTTCTCCAGAGATCTGGGTCTGTGTACATTCAGAAAATCTCATTGGGGTCAATCATATTTGTGGAGACACCCTCAAAATTTTCTATATAGGTACGGCAAGAACCAGAAGAATAACAGCTGAGAAATTCTGATCAACTAAACAGAAGTTATGCTAATGTCTAGAATAAGTTTAACTGTATACCAAAGAAAATATAAAGAACAAAGCCAAACAAGAAAACACTGGGTAAGAGTGTAAACAATCCACAGAATAAACTAATCAAGAAAATCAGATGCCTAGACAGCAAAAAATCACAAGTCATACTAAGAAGCCCAAAGATATGGACCAGCCAAAGGAACAAACTAACACTTCAACTGAGATACAGGAGTTAAAACAACTAATTAAACATGCTTAAACAAATCTTCTAAATCCTATCAATGAGCTGAAGGAAATGTGGCAAAAGAAACAAAGAGTACAAAGAAGACACTGGGTGACCATAAAGAAGAATTTATAAGCTTCAATAAACAAATGGCAGAACATATGCAAATGAAAAGCACAATAAAAGAGATGAAAAATATAATGGAGAGAATTATAATGGCTATCTCCAAGTTCTGAGATGTTGGTCTTTCTGTGTATAACCTGGGCAGTCTCTGGAACTTTGGGTACATGTGTGAGATCTGAAACTTAGGAGTAGAGCTCAGCAGCTCTGAATGTCAGTATTAGCATGAACAGTAACTGTTAAAAAAAAGCTGAAAAAGAATCCAAACTTCAATTAGAGATATTAATGAAGTAGATCTGGTTAGGACTAAGGCAAATCTGTCCAAAGGTTAAAGGACAATATTGACTGTCTTTTTTTTTTTTCATTTTTATTGAGATTGTTCAGATACCATACAATTATCCAAAGATCCAAAGTGTACAATCACTTGCCCCTGGGTACCCCCATACAGCTGTGCATCCAACACACTTAATTTTTGTTCAATTTTTAGAAACTTTTCATTACTCCATACAAGAAATAAAGTTAAAAATGAAAAAAGAAAAGGAAACTCTAAACCTCCCCTATCCCTAACCAACCCCCCTCAGTTGTTGACTCCTAGTATTGATACAGTACGTTTGTTACTGTTTATGAAAAAATGTTGAAATACTACTAACTGTAGTATATAGTTTGTAATAGGTATATAGTTCTTCCCTATATGCCCCTCTATTATTAACTTCTAATTGTATTGTCATACATTTGTTCTGGTTCATGAAGTGATTTCTAGTATTTGTACAGTTGATCATGGACATTGCCCACCATAGGATTCAGTTTTATACATTCCCATCTTTTGACCTCCAACTTTCCTTCTGGTGACATATATGACTCTGATCTCCTTTCCACCTCATTCACACACCATTCAGTGCTGTTAGTCTCACGTCTTGCTATCGACACGCCTGTTCATTTCCAAACATTTAAGTTCAACCTAATTGAACATTCTGCTCATACTAAGCAACCATTCCCCATTCTTAAGCCTTGTCCTATATCTAGGTACCTTATATTTCATGTCTTTGAGTTTACATATTATAATTAATTCCTATCACTGAGACCCTGCAATAATTGTCCTTATGTGTCTGGCTTATTTCACTCAGTATATTGCCCACGAGGTTTTGTCATCAACCCATTTTTTTTAATATGGTTTTGTTCACTCACCATATATTCCATCCCAAGTAAATAATCGATGGTTCTCTGCATGGTCATCCATTTATGTGTTCATCACCTTCACCACTATCTATATAAGGGCATCTACATTTCTTCCACAAGGCAGGAGGGAGAGTCAAAGAAGGTAGAGAGGCAAAAGAAAGAGGAAAAAAAATGACAGCTAGGAAGCAGCAAAAGGAAAAATAACCTTAAATCAAAGTAGAATAAAGAATCAGACAATATCACCAATGTCAAGTGTCTAACATGCCTCCCCTATCCCCCCTCTTATCTGCATTTACCTTGGTATATCACCTTTGTTACATTAAAGGAAGCATAATGCAATGATTCTATTAGTTACAGTCTCTAGTTTATGCTGATTGCATCCCTCCCCCAAAGCCTCCCCATTTTTAACACCTTGCAAGGTTGACATTTGCTTGTTCTCCCTCGTAAAACAACATATTTGTACATTTTATCACAATTGTTGAATACTCTAGATTTCACCAAGTTACACAGTCCCAGTCTTTATCTTTCCTCTTTTTGTGGTGTCTCACACACTTCCCACCTTCCTCTCTCATCAATATTCATAGTTATCTTTGTTCAGTGTACTTACATTGCTGTACTACCATGTCCCAAAATTGTGTTCCAAACCACGCACTCCTGTCTTCTATCACCTTGTAGTGCTCCCTTTAATATTTCCTGTAGGGCAGGTATCTTGTTTACAAAGTCTCTCATTGTCTGTTTGTCAGAAAATATTTTGAGCTCTCCCTCATATTTGAAGGACAGCTTTGCTGCATACAGGATTCTTGGTTGGTGGTTTTTCTCTTTCAGTATCTTAAATATATCACACCACTTCCTTCTTGCCTCCATGGTCTCTGCTGAGAGATCTGCATATAGTCTTATTAAGCTTCCTTTGTATGTAATAGATCACTTTTCTCTTGCTGCTTTCAGGATTCTCTCTTTGTCTTTGACATTTGATAATCTGATTATTAAGTGTCTTGGCGTAGGCCTATTCATATCTCTTCTGTTTGGAGTACACTGTGCTTCTTGGATCTGTAATTTTATGTCTTTCATAAGAGATGGGAAATTTTCATTAATTATTTCCTCTATTATTGCTTCTGCCCCCTTCCACTTCTCTTCTCCTTCTGGGACACCAATGATACGTACATTATTGTACTTTGTTTCATCCTTGAGTTCCCGGAGATGTTGCTCATATTTTTTCATTCTTTTCTCCATCTGCTCCTTTGCATGTAGGCTTTCAGGTGTTTTGTTCTCTGGTTCCTGAGTGTTTTCTTCTGCCTCTTGAGATTTGCTGCTGTATGTTTCCATTGAGTCTTTCATCTCTTGTGTTGTGCCTTTCATTTCCATAGATTCTACTAGTTGTTTTTTTGAACTTTTGATTTCTGCCTTATATATACTCAGTGTTTCCTTTACAGCCTCTATCTCTTTTGCAATATCTTCTCTAAACTTTTTGATTTGATTTAGCATTAGTTTAAATTCCTGTATCTCAGTTGAAGTGTATGTTTGTTCTTTTGACTGGGCCATAACTTTGTTTTTCTTAGTGTAGGTTGTAATTTTCTGTTGTCTAGGTATGGTTTCCTTGGTTATCCAAATCAGGTTTTCCAAGACCAGAACAGGCTCAGTTCCCAGAGGGAAGAAATATTCAGTATCTGGTTTCCCTGTGGGTGTGTCTTAGAAAATTGATCCACCCTTTGATGCCTCAAGTCACTATGCTTTTCTGCCCAGCAGGTGATGCCTGTTAGTCTGTAATTCTTGACTGGTGTGAGGTATGGCCGTGTTCCCCCAGGCTCTGGGGTCTGGTTCTGAGTGGAAAGAGCCCCACATCTTTCCTCCTAGAGAAGACAGACCCCCCCAGGTGGAGGTCATTAGCATTTCAATGGTCTTGCTGTCTGCTTGTGCTGTCTCCACCCTTCCCAGAGTCACAGCCCTGGAAACTGAAAATGACTGGGGCTTTCTCCACTGAGCTGAAAAAGAAACAGATAGTCCCCTTCAGACCCAGTCCAAGGCGACCGTCTGGCTCTCCAAGGTCAGTCATCACCCAAAGCCTCTGTCTGTTTTTGGGGGATGTGTACCTGTAGTGAGCAGTTCACACTCACTACTTAAAACCCCAGTTGGAGCTCAGCTGAGCTATATTTGCTTGCTGGGAGAGAGCTTCTCTCTGGCACCACTAGGCTTTGCAGCTCGGGCTATGGGGGAGGGGGTCTCATGACTTGGATATGCAGGTTTTACTTACAGATTTTATGCTGTGTTCTCGGGCATTCCTCCCAATTCAGGTTGGTGTATGATGAGTGGATGGTCTTGTTTGTCCCCCCACAGTTATTCTGGATTATTTACTAGCTGTTTCTGGTTTTTTGTAGTTGTTCCAGGGGAACTACTTAGCTTCCACTCCTCTCTATGCCGCCATCTTGCCCCATCTCCCTTGACTGTCTTTTAAAACTTCAACTTCTGTGTGAAACCAAGAGAAGAGATTTTTTTTTTTGTTGCAGAATATACATCTTCTACAGCACACTGAATAATTTAACTTGTATGGTCAGTTTATCCAAACACCATAATTACATGGAGCTTTGAATAAGAAGTATGATCTGGCAGGTTTAACAGGTTAGTGTGAAATAGCAATAAATCCCAAAGTATTTTGGGCAGAGTATAAAAATATATTTGCAGCAAGGAGAAGCTGAACTTGTATACAGTTTTGCCTAAGAGTCTCCCCCCAGGTGCCTCTTTGTTGCTCAGATGTGACCCTCTCTCTCTAGCTGAGCCAACTCCGCAGGTGAACTCACTGCCCTCCCCCCTACATGGGACCCAACTCCCAGGAGTGTGGATCTCCCTGACAGCGCAGGATATGACTCCCGGGGATGAGTCTGGACCCAGCATCATGGGATTGAGAATATCTTCTTGACCAAAAGGGGGATGCAAAATGAGATGAAATACTTTCAGTGGCTGAGAGATGTCAAATGGAGTTGAGAGGTCACTCTGGTGGACATTCTTATGCACTATGTAGATAACACCTCTTAGGTTTTAATGTATTGGAATAGTTAGAAGTAAATACCTGAAACTACCAAACTCCAACCCAGTATTCTGGACTCCTGAAGATGATTGTGTACCAATGTAGATTACAAGGGGTGAGAGTGTGATTGTGAAAACCTTGTGGATCACACATCATTTCTCTAGTGTATGGATGGATGAGTTGAACAATGGGGACAAAGACTAAATGACAAATAGGGTAGGATGGGGGGATGGTTTGGGTGTTCTTTTTAACTTTTATTTTTTGTTCTTATTCTGATTCTTTCTGATCTAAGGAAAATGTTCAGAAATAGATTGTGGTGATGAATGCATAACTATATGACTGTACTGTGAATGGTTGATTGTGTAGTGTGGATGATTGTATGGTATGTGAATATATTTCAATAAAACTGAATTTAAATAATACATATATATATATTTGCAGGGCCCCCCTGAGGAACTGGAAAAAATGGGGAAATGTTGGATTATTGCTGATATTCTTACACACATTGAGGACTGATAATTTGTTATGCCAGGCCCTTGATCTTGGGGCTTGCCTTTATAAGGCTTGTTACTGCAAAGAAGAGGCTAAGTTTACTTATAATTTTGCCTAAGGGTCTCTCACAGAGGACCTCTTTGTTGCTCAGATGTGACCCTCTCTCCCTAACTAAGCTAACTTGGCAACTGAAATCACTGCCCTCCCCTCTATGTGCAACCTGACTCTCAGAGTGTAAATCTCCTTGACAATGCAGAACATTACTCTTGCAGATGAGCCTGGACCAGGAATTGTGGGATTGAGAAAATCTAGACCAAAGAGGGAAGAAAAATGAAACAAAACAAAGTTTCAGTGGCTGAGAGATTTCAAATGAAGTAAAGAGGTCACTCTGGAAGACATTCTTATGCAGTATATAGATATCCCCTTTTTAGTTTTAGTGTATTGAAATAACTAGAAGGAAATACCTGAAACTATTGAAGTGCAACCCAGTAGCCTTGATTCTTGAAGACAATTCCATAACTATGTAGTTCTCTTGGGTGATGGTGTGATTGTGAAGACCTTGTGGCTCACACTCCCTTTATCCAGTGTATGGATGGATGAATATAAAATGATGACAAAAATTAAAGGAAATTAGGGTGGGTGGAAGAAGGAATTATTTGGTTGTTCTTTTTTACTTTAATTTTTTCTTATTTTTCTTATTTTTGCTGTAAGGAAAATGTTCAAAAATTGTTTGGGATGATGAATGCACAATTACATGATTCTACTGTGAACAGTTGACTGTACCCCATGGATGATTTTATGGTATGTGACTATTTCTCAATAAAACTGAATTTAAATAAAAAAAAAAGAGTTAAGGACAGAATAAACACTTTGTATTCAGTTTTATATTAGTTGAGTATTAAAGTTAGAAGAAAGCTAAACAGTATTAGAGAAGTAATCCTCAAAAGATAGAATGTAGCTTAAAGAGGAGTCTGGTAGTCATATTTTCTTTCACATATATGCAAATATTATAAGTGGTAATGGAGTCATTAAAAAAAAAAAAAAAACTTGTGTCCTTAAAACCAATGCTGCAAGAGAGATTTTTAGCACCTTTTTAAAATAAATGATTTCTTCAATTCTTTGAATCATGTTTCAAATTTCTTTCCAATAGAGTATTTAATGAGGAAAATCTTTGGCAGATATACTGTATATATAAGACTGTTTAAACTATATATCTTTGAAACACTATTGTAAGTACATAACTAGTACTGAAATTTATTCTGGAATGTTCTGAGTTAAATATTGGTGGCTCAGATCTCCGTAATTATCCAATAAATTTCCAAAAATCTGAAAAAAATACAGTGGAGACATACAACTGCAAATTTGAAGAGGCAGAAGAAAGGATCAGTGAAATAGAAGATAGGACATCTGAAATCATACGCACAAAAGAACAAATTGGGGACAGATGGTAAAATATGAGCAGGGTTTTACAGAACTGAATTACAACATGAAGCACAGAAATATATGTGTTATGAGTGTCCCAGAAGGAGAAGAGAAGGGAAAGGGGCAGAAAGACTAGTGGAGGAAATAGTCACTGAGAATTTCCCATCTCTTATTAAAGACATAAAATTACAAATCCTTGAATCACAGCATACCCTGAAGAGCATAGATCCAAATAATCCTACTCCAAGATGATTATGGATCAGATTGTCAAATATCAAAGACAAAGAGAGAATTTTGAAACCAACAATAGGAAATAGATCATTACATACAAGGGTAGGTTGATAAGGCTATGTATGGATGTCTCTGCAGAAACCATGGAGGCAAGACAGCAGTGATATGATAATATGATACTGAAAGAAAAAAAAATTCCAACCAAGAATTGTATATTGAGCCAAATGGTCAATCAAAAATGAGGCAGAGTTTGAAATATTGTCAGGAAAACAGACATTGAGGGAGTTTGTAAACAATAGACCTGTTCCACAAGATATACTAAAGGGAGTGCTACAGACTGCTAGGAAAAGACAGGACAGGGAGGTTTGAAGATCTGTGTATAAATGAAGACTATCAGGATGGGTAAAAGGAGAGAGAAAGAAAAAAATAAGATATGGCATAAAATCCAAGAGACAAAATGATAGAAAAAGTACTGCTCTTACAATAATATTAAATGTTAATGGATTAAACTCCCCAACAGCTGCATGAATATTATAGAAATTAGACTTCAACTGTAAAACAAGTAAAAGAGACAAATAAGAACAGTATATATTAATAAAAGGAACAATTCATCAAGAAGACAGAACAATCATATATATTTATGCACTGTGCCAGAGTGCTACAAAATACATGAGGCAAACATTGAGAACACGGAAGGGAAAAGCTACTTAGAATAGGTTTTATAAAGGAGAAAAGCTAATCATATAAAAAAAAAGAAAAGGGAAAGAAAACAAGGGAAAAAAAGAAATACCTATTCAGGGACTTTCCCCACTCCCAGTGTTTGCCAGTTGAGAGCTGGAGTTGGTTATCTGGCTCTGTGCACCCCCCTTCTTGGCGGTACAGCCCCCTTTCCATTACTCTGTGTTTGGCCAATTCCAAGAGCCTCCACCTTTATTCTTTTCTCTTTTATTTCATTTAATTTTTTTCCTGTCAGTCCTGCCTCCTCTCTACTGGGATTAAAATCACAGTTGTAGCTGGTCTGAGCTACTTTTCCTTGCTTCTAGTAGAGACTACTTAATGATACACCCTTTAGGAAATTATCTCCTTCACCTGACGAGTTACTCTCAGATGTACCTTAATTCTGCCTTTCCCCATGGCAATGTTGAAACATGAGAGTTCCAGCAGTTCTAATGTGCTATTGAAAAGTAATGAAAAAAGAAAGTAAAGGACAGAAAGAAAAGAAAAAGTAAAAGAACCCTTTTCAGTACTGGACTCCATCTCCCTGGGTTTGCCAATCAAAAGCTGGGGTTTTTAACTGTTTCTAGGTTCCCCTTTTTTGGGGGGCCCAGCCTTTTCCAGTATTCTAAGCTCTCCCAACTCCAAAAGTTTCTGGTGCTTTTTTTGTTTTTAGTCCTGCCAACTCTCTGCCAGGGCAAAACCTCTCATTTTCTTTCTGGCTTGATCTTGATTTGTCTGTATTTGTAGCTTTTATTCAGGAGGCTGAATTTGTTAATTATGTCTTCACTTGAAGCCTGATTGAGCCCCGTGATTTCTCCAGCAGAGACTGCTTCTTTTTCCGTGGGAAACCTGCTCCAAGACAGCCTGCCTCATCAGGCAGGGAGGGACACTAGCCTGCTGTCTGGGAAACTTACAATTTTTTGCTGTGATCTCCACTGTTCTACCCTTTCCATCCTCATGTACAATGCATATCTCTTCACAGAGGTACCTCAAACAGTTGTTTCAGACAGTTCCTGGCTATTTACCAGCTGTCCTAGAGGAGTAACTAAATTCCAGACCTCATCATGCTGCCATCATGCTCCCCCTTTCCTATCAGTATCTTTGAATTTAAGGAGAGTCTCTTGTAAGTAGCCTGTAGTTGGGCCATGCTTTTTTATTATTTACTGTCCCTTTATTACAGAAGTTGTGGGTTTACAGAAGGATCATGAATAAAATGCAAAATTACTGTAAACTACCCCATTGCCTACACCGTGGATTGTTGTAGAACTTTTGTTACAATTGATGAAGGCACATTTTTGTAATTGTACTATGAACTATAGCCCATGGTTTGCCTTAGGGTTCACTGTTTGGGTACTGTAGTCCCATGGATTCCTTTATAAATTTACATTGTTACCATACATACAATATGAACTTTCCCCTTTTAATTACATTCAAATATATATTTGAGTGCTGTTAATTGCATTCACAATGTTGTGCTACCAACACCACCATTCATTACCAAAACATTTGCATCATTCCAGATGGAAACCCTGTACCTTTTTAGCATTCATTTCTCAGTCCCTATCCCAGCTGCACGTGCCCTGATTATTGGCTTTTCCATTTATGCAAAGAAGATTGTTGGAATTTTTATTGTGATTGCCTAGAAGCTACAAACTACGTAGTGTAGAATTGACATCTTAATGATATTTAGTCTTCCAGTCCATGAACATGGATTGCCCTTCCACTTTGATTAGGTCTTTTTTAGATATCTTTTAGCAACATTTTGTAGTTTTCTGTATACAAGTCATTTATATCCTTGTCTAGATTTATTCCTAGATATTTGATCATTTTAATTGCTATTGTGAATGGAATTTTCCTTGATTTCTTCTGATTGTTCATTGCTTATATATAGAAACTCTACTGATTTTGGGATGTTGATCTTGTACCTCACCAACTTTCTTAATTCATTTATTATGTCTAGGTGCTTTGTTGTGGATTTTAAGGATTTTCTGTATATAGAATCATATTTGCAAATATGGAAATATCTTCTTCCTTTGCAATTTGGATGTCTTTTATTTCTTCTTCTTTCCTAATTGCTCTTTCAAGAACTTCCAGTACTATTTTGAATAATATAGGTAACAATGGGAATCCTTATCTTGTTACTAATCTTACAGGAGAGTTTTCACACTTTCAACATTAAGTAGGATGTTACCTGTGGCCTTTTCATATATACCCTTTTTTTTCATTATGAAGAAGTTTCCTTCTATTTATTGTGTTCTAAGTGTTTTTATCATAAACCATTGCTGGATTTTGGAAAGTGTCTTTTCTTCATCAAATGAGATGACCATATGTTTTCTTCCTGCATTCTGTTAATGTGGTGTATTACACTAATTGATTTTCTTATGTTGAACCAAACATGAATATGAGAGATAAATCCCATTTGGTTATTGTTTGTAATTCTCTTAATATGTAGTTGGTAGAACAGCTAGTAAACATCCAGGGACAACTATATTCTGGAACAACCATTTAAAGGAGATCCATGACCAGACACACTTCATACACCAGTCTGGAATGGGTGAAAGGGGTGAGATCACAGCATAGAACTGTAAGTAAACCCACTCAAATGGCAGAAGCTAGCACCCCTTCATGACTGGCATGGCAAGTTAAATTGGAACACTTCCCTGTGGGAAAAGAAATAGTTTCTACTAGAAGCAAGGGGAAGTAGCACAATGAAGCTCCAATTCTGGTTTTAATTAACAAATTTGGGCTACTGAATGCAAGCTACAAGCACAAATAAACCTGGAGCAAGCAGGAAAGGAACCCTGAGGTCTCTCTTTGTAGAGAGGAGGCAGGGCTGATGGAAAAAATAAGTTAATAAGTTAAATAAATAAATACCAGAGGCTTTGGGAGTCTGCCAAGCTCAGAATACTGGAAAAGGACTGTGCCCTAACAAAAGAGATGCATACGGTTGGGTACCAATCCTGGCTCTTGACTGGTGAAACTGTGGTCTGGTGACAGCCTCTAAAATGGGGATCATTAGAGAAAGCCTCTATCATTTCCAATTGTCAGTGCTGACCCAGGCAAGGGTATGGTTAGGACAAAGTAAGGAGTCAAGTGAAGGAGATAATTCCCTAAAGGGCATATCTTCCCCAAGAAAAGGGGGGCAGAGCTCAGCTCAAATGGTGGCCCTCCATCAGGGAACTCAGTTCCCAGGAGCTGTAAAGCAGAAACAGCTTGACTCAACCATGCCCCTTACAGGGACAGGAGATATTAAGAATTAGGGTCATTGCAGGTTTTTGTGCTGAAGGGGAGCTGCAGGCTGACAAGCAACAACTGCTGGATGGTATAGGAAAAGCACAAAGTTGAGAGGCTCCACAGGAGGGTTTGACAACCTGCTGGGTCTCATTGTCAGGGAAACTTGATACAGATTACACACTCCTTCTGAGATCTGGGTCTGTGTGGGCTGGGAAAATCTGATTGGGTTCAATCATATCTAGGAAGACACCCTCAACAGAAACTTCCATATGGGCAGGACAAGAACCTGAAAAACAAGAGCTGAAAATTGTGACTAAACAGAAGCTATGCTAGAAGTCTAGAATAAGTTGAACAAAATTCCAAAGAACAGAAAGGAAACAAAGCCAACCAACATCAAATCATAGGTACAAGAGTGAAAATGATTTCCAGAATAAACTAATCAAGAAAATCACTTGCCTAGACAGCAAAAAATCAAAACTCATGCTGGAAGTACAAAGATATGAACCAGCCAAAGGAACAAACTAACACTTAAACTGAGATACAGGAGTTGAAACAACTAATTAAAGATGTTCAAACAAATCTTACAGATCAAATCAATGAGCTGAAGGAAAACATGACAAAAGAGATAAAGGACAAACAGAAAACATGGGATGACCATTAAGAATTCATAAGCTTGCAAAAACAAATGACAGAACTCATGCAAATGAAAGGCACAATAGAAGAGATCAAAATACAATGGAAAAAGGAGAACCTAAGATGGTGGCTAGGAGAGACAGGCCAAAAAAAAAAAAAAAAAAAAAAAAACACATCCATGAAAAATACTACATAAAAGCCAGAAAGTGACCTAGAATACCAGTTCCAGCAATGCACCAGCTGGACAAGGACTGCTAAATCCACAGGGACCATGAACTTGGTGAAACTGGAAGTCTGCAATCTGAAATGAGTGAGTAAGTCTGCTGAATATCTGGCAGCTATCCTGCAGTGTGGGGGAACCATAGATTGACATTTGAAGGCAGACTAGTTCTTTTTAAAAAAAAACCCAAAAGCAGCTGCAGATATGGCAGCAAGAACTACACAGTGAAGTGCTGCAGGAAGAGTCTATGTGAATACCTCAGTATCTGGTATGGAAGATAGTCTTTTGCGCACCCACTGCTAATTGTCTCAGAGTGAGGAAGGCAGAGGTGATCCCAAAGGGGAAAAAAAGCCATGTACCTTGCAGGCATCTTCCTGGTGGGCTGGGAATGTTCCTGCCTGGTGCAAGCACCACAGCCCAGAGCCATGCCAAAAAACCCAGTGTGACAGGAAGTGTTTCCAGCAACACATGCACACACCACAATATTGGGCATGGGCAATAGCCTTTCATGCACCCACAGATAATTGTCCCAGAGCTGGGAAGGTGGAGCTGTACAAAAAGAGGGAAATTAACATGCCCCATTCACCCATCCTTACAGCAGGCTGGGAATGCCCCTACACAGCCCAGTGGCCCAGAACTTCCCTTGAGGGATGGTGTGCACTTATGATGCAGCATAACCTTCCCTTAGCAGAGGCCCTAGAAGGACACAGCTTGGAAGAGGGACATAGTCAGAAATCCCAGGGACTGTATGCCAATACCATGTACTTGTGGGTCAGCAGCACAGTCTGTGGTGAGACTGAAATGAAGGCTTACACTCTTGCAACAGCCTTAAATCTCCAGGAACACCTAGGAGGTTTGATTATTAAAGCTGCCCTCCATCCCTAACTACTCAGACACATACCTCATGTTCAGGGTGGACAGCACCAACAGCATACCCAAACTTGGTGCACCAATTGGATGCCACAAGAATCAGATCTCCACACACCACAAAGACAAATCTGGGGAGAACTGACTTGAGGGGAATAGGTGACCCACAGATGCCATCTGCTGGTTAGTTAAAGTGTACACCACCAAGCTGTAGATCTTACAAATTAGAGATTAGTCTTTGAATAATTCTACATGTCCTAAAAGAACCCTATCAAGTAAAGCAAATGTGAAGAGGCCAAAAACAATAGACAATTTTAAAGCATATGAAAAAGCCAGATGTTATGCATAACCCAAACCCAAACCCCAAATCAAAAGATCAGAGGAGACATAGTGCTTGGAGCAATCAATAAAAGAACTAAAGACAAATAATGAGAGCATGACACAGGATATGAAGGACATGAAGAAGAGCATGGTACAGGAAGAAGACCCTAGAAGAGCATAAAGAAGAAATTGCAAGAGTAAATAAAAAAGTAGATGATCTTATGGAAATAAAAGGAACTGTTGATCAAATTAAAAATATTCTGGATACTCATAGTACAAGACTAGAGGAAGCTGAACCATGAATCAGTGACCTCGAGAAACACAGAATGGAAAATGAAAGAACAAAAGATAGAATGGGGAAAAAATAAAAAAAAATCAAAACGGACCTCAAGGATATGATAGATGAAATAAAACATCCAAGTATGAGACCCATTCGTGCCCCAGAAAGGGGAGAGAAGGGTAAAGGTCTAGAAAGAGTATTCAAAGAAGTTGTTGGGGAAAACTTCCCAAACCTTCTGCACAATATAAATACACAAAGCATAAATGCCCAGTGAATTCCAAATAGAATAAATCCAAATAAACCCATTCCAAGACATATTCTGATCAGATTGTCAAATACTGAAGAGAAGGAGCAAGTTCTGAAAGCAGCAAGAGAAAAGCAACACACCACATACAAAGGAAACAACGTAAGACTAAGTAGTGACTACTCAGTGCCACCATGGAGGCAAGGAGGCTGTGGCATGACATATTTAAAATTCTGAGGGAGAAAAATTTTCAATCAATAATTCTTTATCCAGCAAAGCTCTCCTTCAAATTTGAGGGAGAGCTTAATTTTTTCACAGACAAAGAAATGCTGAGATATTTTACTAATAAAAGACCTGCCCTGCTTCAGATACTAAAGGGAGCCTTACTGACAGAGAGACAAAGAAAGGAGAGAGAGATACAGAGAAAGGTTCAGTACTAAAGAGATTCAATACTGGTTCATTAAAGGACAATAAGAGAGAGAGGGGAAAAATTATATCTGAGAAACATAAACCAAAGATAGGATGGCTGATTCAAGAAATGCCTTCACAGCAATAACACTGAATGTAAGTGAATTAAACTCCCCAATTAAAGATATGGCGGAATGGATCAAAAAATATGAACCATCAATATGTGGTATGCAAGAGACTTATCGTAGACACAGGGACACAAAAAAATTGAAAGTGAAAGGATGGAAAAAATATTTCATGCATGCTACAGCCAAAAGAAAGCAGGAATAGCAATAATAATCTCAGATAAAATAGGCTTTAAATGCAAGGATGCTATGAGAGAACAAGAAGGCCACTACATACTAATAAAAGGGGCAATTCAACAAGAAGAAATAACAATCAAAAATGTTTATGCACCCAATCAAGGTGCCACAAAACACATGAGACAAACACTGGCAAAACTAAAAGAAGCAATGGATGTTTCCACAATAATTATGGGAGACTTCAACACATCACTCTCTCCTATAGACAGATCAATGAGGCAGAAGACCAATAAGGAAACTGATAACCTAAACAATCTGACAAAATAATTGGATTTAACAGACATATATAGAACATTACATCCCAAATCACCAGGATACACGTTCTTCTCTAAAGATCACAGAACTTTCTCCAGAATAGATCATATTCTGGGACATAAAACAAGCCTCAATAAATTTAAAAATAATTGAAATTATTCAAAGCACATTCTCTGACCACAATGGAATACAATTAGAAGTCAATAACCACCAGAGACAGAAAATTCACAGACACATGGAGGTTGAAAATGAGGGGGAGATGAAAACATTGCCGGATAATCAAAAGCTGAGGGACTTCATCACCAGTAGATCAGTCCTACAAGATATGCTAAAGGGAATTGTGCGTGCTGAAAGGAAGAGATGCTAAACAGTTGAATGAACCCAGATGAAGAAAGAAAAATTTCCAGTAAAATTCACATGGTTAATATAAATACCAGTACTATTGTATTTTTGATTTGTAACTTCACTATTTTCTTCCTGCAGGATCTAAAACACATAAAGTGTAATGATAAATCAGTGGTTTTGGACTCAATGTAAAATATGTAATTTTTGACAAGAACTACATAAAGGTGAGGAAATGGAGGAGTACCAGAACATAGTTTATGTGTCCTATTGAAGTTAAGTTGATATCAAAGAAAACAAGATTAGGATGTTAAATTTAAGCCTCATGGTAAACACAAAGAAAGTATCAGAGAATATGATCATAGAGATGAAAGGTAGAGTATGGGTTATGAGAGGTGGAGGAAGGGGCAATGGGGAGTTAATGAGAAATCAGTGTAGGGTTTCTGTTTGGGGTGAAGGGAAATCTCTAGTAATGGATGGTGGGAGGTTGATGACATTGCAACATTGTGAATGTGATTAATCACACTAAATGGAATACTTGGGAGGTATTGGGGAGATTTATGCTCTATGTATGTTTCCACAATTGAAAAAAAAAGACAGTCTAAATAGATAATGACAATTAAATGCCATAGATGATCCTGGATGAGATCTAAGAATAGAGAAGAAAAGGCTCAAAAGGACACAATTGGGACATAAGAATAAAATGAAATATAGAATGTAAGCTTTATATCAATGTTAAATTTCTTGAATTTTTTAACTACACTTAGTGTGATTACATAAATGAATATTCTTATTCATAGGAAATGTATAAGTGAATTAAATTTCTTGAATTTTTTAACTACACTTAGTGTGATTACATAAATGAATATTCTTATTCATAGGAAATGTATAAGTGAATTATATTATTTGTTTAAGGAAAAAATACAATGGAGACATACTACAGCAGATATGAAGAGGCAAAAGAAGGGATTAGTGAACTAGAAGACAGGACTTCTGAAATCATACAATCATACACACACTGATATTGGTATAGACACCCCAGCTCTCTTTGGGTTCCTACTTGCATGGCATATTTTTTTCTGTCCTTTCACACTGAACCTACTAGGATCTTTGATTTTATGTTCAGTCTCTTGCCAACAGCATATAGTTGGGTCATGCCTTTTTATCCATTCTGCCAATCTCTGCCTTTTGACTGGAGAGTTTAATCCATTGATGTAAAAATCAATACAGATAATACAGAACTTTCTTCTGTCATTTTCCTATTTAGACTTTTTCTTATAACTTTTTGTCCCTTACATTCATTAATGCCTGTCTTTATTTTTATTTGATTTTTTTTGTTGTTTTACCTTATTGAATACCTTCTTATTTCTATCTGGGTAAATGTTTCAGCTCTTTTCATGTGTCTACCATGGGGTAAAATTTAACATCCCAAATATATAAAAATCATATTTATTTTGATAACTTCAATATCTTGCCTACATTCCTTTCCTTTAGCCAACATTTCTGAACTTGTTACCACTTATATTTTTGTACATTTTATGTCCAAAAACAAACTTATCATTACTTTTTATACATTTGCCTTTTCACAGCTGTGGAAGTAAGAAATGCAGTTAAATATCAAACAATGATATACAATAATACTGATATTTGAAACAATCCAAATAGTCACCTTATTGCAGTTCTTTATTTCTTGATGCCCCTGTGAAACATTGTCTACTGTCCTTTCCTTTCAGTCTGGATAATTTTCTTAAAAGTTTCTTGTAAGGCAGGTTTACTGATAATGAACTCCCTCAGCTTTTGTTTATATGGCAATGTCATTTTTGAAAACTTGTCTCAACTGAATAAAATTCTTGCCTGGCATTTGTTTTCATTCTGCACTTACAGTATTTCAACATACTACTTCCATGTCACCTTGGCATCTGGTGAGAAATTGCAACACAAATTAATTGGGATTCCTTTGTACATAACACATTGTTTTTTTTTGTGTGTGTTGCAGCTTTCAGAACTCTATCTTGGCCCTTTTCTGTTCAACAGTATCATCCATAGATGATGGGGTAACTTTTCTTCATGTTTATCCTGTTTGGTGTTCCTTGCGCTTCTTAGATGTGCATATTCATGTGTTTAGCTAGGTCAGTGGAGTTCTCTGTCATTATTTCTTTGAGTATTCTTTCTGCACTTTTCTCTTTTTCTTCTCCTTATGGGACTCCCATAATGCATATATTCATATGCTTGATTGTACCCCGGGTCACTTAGGGTATTTTCACATTTAACATTTTTTTTTCTTCCTGCACCTCAGCCTAGCTCAATTCTTTGAGTTCAACAATTCTTTCTTCTGCCAGTCCAATCTGCCCTTGAAATCCTCCAGGGCAATTTTTTTTTATTAAATTCAGTTTTATTGAAATACATTCACACACCATACAATCATCCATGGTATACAATCCACTGTCCACAGTATGATAACATAGTTATGCGTTCATCACCACAATCTATCTCTGAACATTTTCCTTACATCAGAAAGAACCAGAACAAGAATAAAAAATAAAAGTGAAAAAAGAACACCCAAATCATCCCCCCATCCCACCCCATTTGTCCTTTAGTTTTTATCCCCATTCCTCCACTCATCCATACACTAGATAAAGGGGGTGTGATCCACAACGTCTTCACAATCACACTGTCACCCCTTGTAATCTACATTATTATATAATTGTCTTCAGGAGTCCAGACTGCTGGGTTGGAGTTTGGTAGTTTCAGGTATTTACTTCTAGCTATTCCAATACATTAAAGCCTAAGAGGTGTTATCTATATAGTGCATAAGAATGTCCACCAGAGTGACCTCTCGACTCCAATTGGAATCTCTCAGCCACTGAAACTATTTAGTCTCATTTTGCATCCCCTTTTTGGTCAAGAAGATACTCTCAGTGCCATGATGCCGGGTCCACATTCATCCCCCAGGAGTCATACTCTGTGTTGCCAGGGAGATTTACACCCCTGGGAGTCGGGTCCCACATAGAGGGGAGGGCAGCGAGTTCACCTGTTGAGATGGCTCAGTTAGAGAGAGAGAGGGCCACATCTGAGCAACAAAGAGGTACTCAGGGGGAGACTCTTAGGCACCATTACACACAACTTTAGACTTTCCTTTGTGGTAATGAGCTTCATAAGGGCAAGTCCCACGCTCGAGGGCTCAGCACATCAAACTGCCAGTCCCCATGTTTGTGACAACATCAACACCAGTCCAGGTGAGGATGTCCAACACATCTGCACCTTCCCCCAGATCCTTGGGGCTGGGGAGGGGGAGGGGGGAGGCTGTAAATATATTTTTTATGATCTACCCAAATTACTCTAGGATGTGTCACTATTTCACTCCAGCCTGTACTAACCTACCATATCTCACTTCCTATTCAAAGTTCCATGCAATTGTGGTGTTTGAACAAATCGACTGTAGAGTTGTACCTTTTAGAAAATTTAGATCCTGTACCAAATAGATATCTATTCCCTTGGTCTCATATGAAAGTTGAAGTTTTAAAACACAATCAGTTTCAACCTTTATCCTTTGGCCTGGCTCGTCCAGGGCAATTTTTAAATGTATTTTTTTGTGGTCTTTAACTCCAGTAGCTCTGTTTGGTTCATTTTTAAAATATCTATCATTTTATATTGACTATCTTATGGCTCATTCATTGTTTTACTGATAACTTTTAGTTCTTTCTCTGTATATTCCTTTTTCTCCCTGAACATTATTTAAAGCATTTGTATTTGAATATATTCACACACCACACAATCTATCCAAAGTGTACAATAAAAGCCATGTTGTGTAAACACAGAGTTGTGCATTCACAACCACAGTCAATTTTAGCACATTTTAATTCTTGCAAAAAGAAAACCTCTTATTCATTCTATCCCACTATTGACCCTTTTTTGTTGTTGTTGTGGAAACTTTCTTAAAATTGATGAAAGATTATTAAAATACTACTGTCAACTATAGTTCATAGTTTGCATTAGAGGTATTTTACCCTTATGCCACCCTATCATTAACATCTTGTAATGAGATACATCTCTTCCAGTTCATTAATGAACATTGTTATGTTTGTACTCTCAACCACAGTCAACCACAACATGGTTTCACTGTGTTAAACAGTCTCATGGTTTATCCTCTAGCTTTCCTTCCAGTGACATACATGACCCTAAACTTCCCCTTTCTACCACAATCACACACATAATTCAATATTCATAATTTCATATTGTTAATAACATTCACAATAATGTGCTACCATCACCTCTATCCTTTTCCAAACATTTACAGTCAACCTTATTAAAAATTCTGACAAATTATGCATCAGCAAAATCCTCTACCTTCCTTCTGTCTCCTGGTGTCTCTTATTATAGATTTTAACTCAATGAGTTTGCGTATTATAATTAGTTCATATTAGTGAGATTATACAATACTTTTTGTGTCTGGCTTATTTCACTCAACATAATGTCCTCAAGTGTGTCCACATTGTTGCATGCATCAGGACTACATTCCTTCTTAAAGCTGAATAATATTGCATCTTATGTATATACCACATTTTGTTTATGCATTCATTGGTTGATGGGAACTTGGGTTGCTTCTGTCTTTTGACAATTTTGAATAATGCAGATATGAACACTGGTGTACAAATGTCTGTTCATATCTCTGCTTTCAATTCTTCTGGGTATATACCAAGAAGCAATATTGGTGGATCATATGGCAATTCTATACTTAGCTTCAAGAGGAACTAGTAAACTGTCTTCCACAATAGCTACCTCTTTTTACATACCAACCAGCAGGGAATGAGTGTTCCCATTTCTCCACATCCTTTCCAACACTTCTAATTTTTGTTTCTTGAGTGGTGGCCATTCTAGTAGATGTGAAATTATATTTCAGTGAGGTTTTGATTGACATCTCTCAAATACTTATTCATGTTGAGGATCTTTTCATATGCCTTTTAGCCACTTGTATTTCCTCTTTGGAAAAAGTCTATTCATTTCATCTGTGAATAGTGAAATTATACTCTTCTTTGACATTTTGGTTCAATTTTATATCTTTGTATTGCCTAATTGCTCTGGCTAGATGTTCTTGCACAATATTGAATAATAGTGGTGACAATGGGCCTTCCTGTATTGTTCCAGATATTAGAGGGAATGCATTTAGTCTTCCACCATTGAGTATAGTGGGGTTTTCATATTTTCCCCTTATCTCATTGAGGAAGTTTCTTCCTATTCCTATCTTTGAAGTCTTTTCATCAATAAACGATGCTAGGTTTTGTCAAATGCCTTTTCTGCATCAATTGAGATGATCACCTGGTGTTGTTTTTTCTTTTTCCCCTTAGATTTGTTCATGTGCTTATTACATTGATTTTCTTGTGTTGAAGCACCCTTGCATATGTGGGAAGAAACCCATTATCATGTTGTATAATTCTTTTAATGTGCTTTTGGATTCTAATTGCAGTTATTTTGTTGAGGCATGTGCATGTATACTCACTAGAGAATTTGGTATGTAGTTTTCTGATCTAGTAGCATCTTTTTCTGGCATTGGTATCAGGGTAATGGGTTCATACAAGGAGTTAGGTATTTTTCCCTCCTCTTAATTTTCTGGAAAAGTTTGAGGAGGATTTGTACTACTTCATTACAAAATATTTGTCAGAATTCCCTCATGCAGCCATGTGGTCCTTGTTTTCTCTTTGTTGGGAGGTTTTTGCTGACTGATTCAACCTCTCTATGTGTAACTGTTCTATTGAGGTCTTCCATTTCTTTTAGTTAGTGTAGGTTGTTCATGTGGTTCTAGGAATTTGTCCATTTCATCTAAGTTGTCTAATTTGTTGGTATACAACTGTTCATAGTGTCCTCATTTGAACCATTTTATTTCTGTGAGGTGAATGGCAGTGTCCCACCTCTCATTTCAGAATTTTTTATTTTCATCTTCTCTCTTTTTCTCTTTGTCAGTCTGGCTATTGGTTTGTTAATTTTATTGATCTTCTAAGAGAAATTTTGTTATGTTGATTCTCTTTATTTTTGTTTTTATTCTCAGTTTCATTTATTTCTGCTCTGACTTGGTCATTACTTTGCTTCTGCTTGCTTTGGGATAAGCCTGCTATTCTTTTCCTAGATCCTCAAGGTGTGTAATTAGGTCTTTGATTTTAGTTCCTTCTTCTTTTTTAATGTAGGCATTTATGGGTATAAATTTCTCTCTCAGCCCTCCCTTCACTGTATTCCATAAGTTTTAATATGTTTTCTTCTGATTTTCATTCATCACAATATATTTACCAATTTCCTTTTCAGTTTTTTTGACTAATTGATTAAGAGTGTGTTGTTTAGCCTCCATATATTTGAGAATTTTCTGATTATCTGCCTGTCATTCTCTTCTGTCTTCATTCCTTTATGATCAGAGAGAGTACTTTGTATCATTTCAATCTTCTTAAATTTACTGAGACTTGTTTTGTTTCCCAATGTGTAGTTTATCCTGGAAAATGATCAATATGAAGTTGAGAAAAATCTATGCCTTGCTATTTGGGGGTGCAATATTCTGTTTATATCTGTTAGGTCTAGTACATTTATCATTATCCAAGTTCTGTTTCCTTTTTGAACCTCTGTCAAGATGTTCTAGCAGTGACAGTGGTGTATTGAAGTCTCCAACTATTATTGTAGAGACACGTATTCCTTCAGTTTTGCCAATGTTTGCTTTGAATATTTTGAGGCACACTAGTTAGGTCCATTAATAATGTTATTTCTTCTTGATATATTCCCCCTTTATTAATATATAGTGTCCTTCTTTGTTTCATAACAGTTTTGCATTTAAAGTCTATCTTGTCTGATGTTAGTATAGCTACCCCAGCTCTCTTTTGCTTACTTTTGCATAAGATAACTATTTCCAGCCTTTCGTTTCCAACCTATTTGTTTCCTTGGGTTTAAGACGAGTCTCTTGTAGATAACATATAGATGGATCACACATTTTTATCCATTCTGCCAATCTGTGTCTTCTGCTTGGTAAGCTTAATCCATTAACATTCAATGATATTATATTGGCAGTACCTACTTTGACCAATTTATTCTTTTTTTTCTTTTACTATTTTTAATGCAGTTTTATTGAGATATACTTACACACCATATAACCCATCCAAAGTATACAATCAGTGGCTCACAGTGTCATCATATAGTTGTGCTTTCATTGCCACAATTAATTTTCAAACATTTTTGCCACTCCAAAATAAAAAATATATATATAAAAAATAAAAATAGAAATAAAAAAGAACACTCAAACCACCCCCTACCCCTTATCCCCTCCTATTATTTATACAGTTTTCTCATTATTTTATGATCTGCCTGTACACTGGTTAAAGGGAGTGTCAGTTACCAGGTTTTCACTTATCATATGATCACATGATAAAAGCTATATAGTTATACAATTATCATCAAAAATCAAGTCTTCTGGATTACCATTAACAGATTCAGGTATTTCCTTCTAGCTATTCTAATACACTAGAAACTAAAAAGGAATATCTATATAATGCACAAGAATAGTCTACAGATTGACCTCTCAACTCCACCCGAGATCTCTCAGCCACTGAAACTCTACCCTGCCCCACTTCTTACCCCCGCCTTGGTAAAGAAGATTTTCTCAATCCCATAATGGCAGGTCCAGGCTCATCCCTGGGAGTCATATCCCTCATTGCCAGGAAGACTTACACCTCTGGAAGTCATGTCCCATGTAGGGGGGAGGGTAGTAAGTTTATTTGCAGGGTTGTCCAACACCATTTTTTGAATAATCTATCTTTTCTTTAACAGTCAGCAATATAAATTTTGTTATATGTCAAGTTTTCATATATGCATGTGTTTGTTTTAGGGCTAGACTCTTTTTTGGTTCTAATGTTTTTTTTTTTTTTTTTTTTTTCTGTCACTGAAGCAATACCACAGTGCTTAAATTACTATAACTTTAAAAATAAACACCCCCCAACCATGTTCTTCTTCAGGAGCTTCCTGACTACTTTGGACCTTTGTTCTCCCCTATAAATTTAACAATTTTTTTTGGTTCCTAGAATATTGTGATAGGATATTACTGGAATTATTTCAAATATACAGATTCCCTGTTCATGAATGTGCTATATCTGCCATTTGTTAGGGCTTTCTTTAATCTTTAAATATAATTTATAAATTTTGGATTGTGCACATCTCTTATTAGATTTATTTCTAGGTGTTATTAGCATCTTTTAAAAAATTACATTATTCAGCTCTTTGCTGGTTACAGAAATAAAATTGATATTTGTATATTGATTTTATACAGTCACTTTGCTAAATATTTCCCAATTCTAATAATTTATTTATTCTTTTGGAGTTTTCTATGTAGATCATCACATCATCTGTGAATAATGACAGTTTAATTTCTTCCTTTCTCAGTTTCATGACTTATATATTTTTATTGCTTATTGCATCAGTTATGTTGAAATACAATGTTGATTACAATCAGAGATATGGGGCATCTTGACCTTCCAGATTTTAGAGAATGTAAAGAGATCTTATATTCTTTTCAAGAATCTGTACTTGTTTTAACAAAAACATCTCCATCTGCAGATACAGTTTTCCTTGTTAATTCCTAAAACAGAACTTGCTTGAACCTTGGACTTGCACATTCCACTGTACAAATGACTTTTTATGGTTGTTTGGGTTATTCCATATTGTGGATTCTTCTTATCACACAGTTTCAAAGTCCTCAGAAGGAAGTGTGATACAGAGTGTCTGGCTCTTCCTTATCCACCATAACTCCTCACACTCTACTAGACCAACATCAGGCCATGATGACTGTACATTAGGTTCTTCCTGAGGTGACAGTTCCTTTCATAAAAGTATTACAGGCATGGGGCAGAAGGGTTGAAGTTCTATATCTCACTGTCCAATATGGCAGCCGCTGGCCACAAATGGCTACTGAATACTTGAAATCTGGCTTGTGTGACTGAGGAACTGAATTTTCAATTTTAGGTCCTGGATCCATTTTGAGTTAAATGGTGAGAGGTAGAGATCCACTTTCATTCTTTTGCACACAGAAATCAAGTTTTCCCAGTACCATTAGTTCAAGAGATTATTCTTTCCCCATTGCATGGTCTTGGCACTCTTGTCAAAAATCATTTGGCCACATGACCAAAAGGGGGATGCAAAATGAAACAAAATAAAGCTTCAGCGGCTGAGAGGCCCCAAATGGAGTTGAGAGGTCACTCCGGTGGGCATGCCCATGCACTATGTAGATAACCCCTTATTTATTTATTTTTTACTTTTTTTATTTCTTTTCTTTTTTTTTAAATCTTCATTTTATTGAGATATATTCACATATCACGCAGTCATACAAAACAAATCGTACATTCAATTGTTCACAGTACCATTACATAGTTGTACATTCATTACCTAAATTAATCCCTGACACCTTCATTAGCACACACACAAAAATAACAAGAATAATAATTAAAGTGAAGAAGAGCAATTGAAGTAAAAAAGAACACTGGGTACCTTTGTTTGTTTGTTTGTTTCCTTCCCCTATTTTTCTACTCATCCATCCATAAACTAGGCAAAGTGGAGAGTGGTCCTTAAGGCTTTCCCAATCCCATCGTCACCCCTCATAAGCTACATTTTTATACAATTGTCTTCGAGATTCATGGGGTTCTGGGTTGTAGTTTGATAGTTTCAGGTATCCACCACCAGCTACCCCAATTCTTTAGAACCTTAAAAGGGTTGTCTAAAGTGTGCATAAGAGCGCCCACCAGAGTGACCTCTCGGCTCCTTTTGGACTCTCTCTGCCACTGAAGCTTATTTCATTTCCTTTCACATCCCCCTTTTGGTCAAGAAGATGTTCTCCATCCCACGATGCTGGGTCTACATTCCTCCCCGGGAGTCATATTCCACGTTGCCAGGGAGATTCACTCCCCTGGGTGTCTGATCCCATGTAGTGGGTAGGGAAGTGATTTCACCTGCCAAGTTGGCTTAGCCAGAGAGACAGGGCCACATCTGAGCAACAAAGAGGCATTCGGGAGGAGGCTCTTAGGCACAATTATAGGGAGAGCTAGCCTCTCCTTTGCAGCAACCGACTTCCCAAGGGTAAATCCTGTGGTAGAGGGCTCAACCCATCAAACCACCAGTCCCCTATTTCTGGGGTCATGTTAGCAACCATCGAGGTGGGGTAGGCCAATACCCTTGCATTTCCACAGGCTCCTCAAGGGGGCTCTATGTATTTTTTTCCTTATTTTTTTTTTAACTTTTTTTTCTTTTTAAAATCAACTGTATGAAAAATAAAAAAATAAAAAAATAATTAAAAAATACAATAAAAGAACATTTCAAAGATACCACAATAAGAGAGTAAGAAAAAGACGACTAACCTAAGATAACTACTTTACTTCCAATATGTTCCTACTCTACCCCAAGGAAGTTACATAATAGAGCAACATTTCTGTGAATTTGTTCCTACTATACCCATCAGAAATATACAGATGATAGTCATTCCTGGGCATTCCCAGAACATTAAATTTACCCATGATAGCTTATCTGTTTTTATTGGATTATTGTTCCCCCTTCCTTAATTGCTCTGTATTGCTAGTTCCCCTACACTCTACATTATAAACCATTTGTCCCACATTTTTCAAAGTTCACATTAGTGGTAGCATATAGTATTTCTCTTTTGGTGCCTGGCTTATTTCACACAGCATTATGTCTTCAACGTTCATCCATGTTGTCATATGTTTCACGAGATTGTTCCTTCTTACTGCTGTGTAGTATTCCATCATGTGTATATACCACATTTTATTTATCCACTCATCTGTCGAAGGACATTTGGGTTGTTTCCATCTCTTGGCAATTGTGAATAATGCTGCTATGAACATTGGCATGCAGATATCTGTTCATGTCACTGCTTTCCAATCTTCTGGGTATATACCGAGAAGTGCAATCACTGCGTTGAATGGTAACTCTTTATCTAGTTTTCTAAGGCAGTGCCAGACTGACTTCCAGAGTGTCTGAACCATTATACAGTCCCACCAACAATGAATAAGAGTTCCAATTTCTCCACTTCCCCTCCAGCATATGTAGTTTCCTGTTTGTTTTTTGGTAGCCATTCTAATTGGTGTGAGATGGTATCTCATTGTGGTCTTAATTTGCATCTCTTTAATAGCTTGTGAAGCTGAACATTTTTTTCATGTGTTTCTTGGCCATTTGTATTTCCTCTTCAAAGAACTGTCTTTTCATATCTTTTGCCCATTTTATAATTGGGCTGTCTGTACGATTGTCATTGAGTTGTAGGATTTCTTTGTATATGCAAGATATCAGTCTTTTGTCAGATACATGGTTTCCAAAAATTTTTTCCCATTGAGTTGGCTGCCTCTTTTTTTGAGAAATTCCTTTGAGGTACAGAAACTTCTAAGCTTGAGGAGTTCCCATTTACCTATTTTTTCTTTTGCTGCTTGTGCTTTGGGTGTAAAGTCTAGGAAGTGTCCACCTAATACAAGGTCTTGAAGATGTTTTCCTACATTATCTTCTGGGAGTTTTATGGTGCTTTCTTTTAGATTGAGATCTTTCGTCCATTTTGAGTTAATTTTTGTGTAGGGTGTGAGGTAGGGATCCTCTTTCATTCTTCTGGATATGGATATCCAACTCTCCCAACCCCATTTGTTGAAAAGACCATTATGACCCAGTTCAGTGACTTTGGAGGCCTTATCAAAGATCAATCAGCCATAGATCTGGGGGTCTACCGCTGAATTCTCAGTTTGATTCTATTGATCTATATGTCTACCTTTGTACCAGTACCATGCTGTTTTGACAACTGTGGCTTTATAATAAACTTCAAAGTCAGGGAGTGTAAGTCCTCCCACTTCATTTTTCTTTTTAAGGGTGTCTTTAGCAACTCAAGGCATCTTCCCTTTCCAAATAAATTTGATAACTAGTTTTTCCAAGGCTGCAAAGTACTTGTTGAAATTTTGATTGGGATTACATTGAATCTGTAGATGAGTTTCGGTAGAATTGACATCTTAATGACATTTAGCCTTCCTATCCATGAATATGAAATATTTTTCCATCTTTTATGGTCCTTTTCTATTTCTTTTTGTAGGGTTATGTGGTTTTCTTTGTATAGGTCTTTTACATCTTTGGTTAAGTTTATTCCTAGGTACTTGATTTTTTTAGTTGCTATTGAAAATGGTCTCCTTTTCTTGAGTGTCTCTTCAGTTTGTTCATTTCTAGCATATAGAAACATTACTGACTTATATGCATTGATCTTCTATCTTGCTGCGTTGCTAAATTTGTTTATTAGCTCTAGTAGCTGTATCGTCGATTTCTCAGGGTTTTCCAGATATAAGATCATATCATCTGCAGACAATGACAGTTTTACTTCTTCTTTTCCAATTTGGATGCCTTTTATTTCTATGTCTTGCTGCATTGCCCTGGCTAGCACTTCCAGCACAATGTTAAATAACAGTGGTGATAGCGGGCATCATTGTCTTGTTCCTGATCTTGGAGGGAAGGCTTTCAGTCTCTCACCATTGAGTATTCTTCTGGCTGTGTGTTTTTCATATATGCCCTTCATCATATTGAGGAAGTTTCCTTCAATTCCTACCTTTTGAAATGCTTTTATCAAAAACGGATGTTGGATTTTTTCAAATGCTTTTTCAGCATCTATTGAGATGATCAATTGATTTTTTCCTTTTGAATTGTTAATGTGTTGTAATACATTGATAGATTTTCTTATGTTGAACAATCCTTTCATGCCTGGAATGAAGCTCACTTGGTCATGGTGTATGATTTTTTTAATGTGTCTTTGGATTCAATTTGCAAGTATTTTGTTGAGAATTTTTACATCTATATTCATTAGGGAGATTGGCCAGTAGTTTTCTTTTTGGAACATCTTTGCCTGGTTTTGGTATTAGATTGATGTTACCTTCATAAAATGAGTTATGTAGTGTTTCATTTTCTTCAATATTTTGAAAGAATGCCAGTAAGATTTGTGGCAGTTCTTTCTGGAAAGTTTGGTAGAAATCCCCTATGAAGCCATCTGGC
This sequence comes from Choloepus didactylus, assembly GCF_015220235.1. Taxonomy (NCBI): domain Eukaryota; kingdom Metazoa; phylum Chordata; class Mammalia; order Pilosa; family Megalonychidae; genus Choloepus; species Choloepus didactylus. The sequence continues at coordinate 49,350,230 of NC_051335.1, read as the reverse complement.
CCTGGGCATTTATTTATGGGAAGATTTTTGATGACTGATTGGATCTCTTTGCTTGTGATGGGTTAGTTGAGGTCTTCTATTTCTTCTCTGGTCAGTCTAGGTTGTTCATATGTTTCCAGGAAATTGTCCATTTCCTCTACATTGTCCAGTTTGTTGTCATACAGTTATTCATAGAATCCTCTTATAATTTTTTTAATTTCTTCAGGATCTGCAGTTACGTCACCTTTTTCATTCATTATTTTGTTTATATGGGTCTTCTCTCTTTTTGATTGTCAGTCTAGCTAGGGACTTGTCAATCTTGTTGGTCGTCTCAAAGAACCAACTTTTGGTAATATTTATCCTCTCTATTGTTTTCTTGTTCTCTATGTCATTTATTTCTGCTTTAATCCTTGTTATTTCTTTTCTTCTACTTGGTTTAGGATTGGTTTGCTGTTCATTTTCTAGCTTCTTCAGTTGATCCATTAGTTCTTTGATTTTGGCTCTTTCTTCCTTTTTAATTTATGCATTTAGTGCTATAAATTTCCCCCTCAGTACTGCTTTTGCTACATCCCATAGGTTTTGGTATTTTGTGTTCTCATTTTCATTCGTCTCTATATATTTAACAATTTCTCTTGCTATTTCTTCTTTAACCCACTGATTTTTTAGGAGTGTGTTGTTTAACCTCCAGGTATTTGTGAATTTTCTAAGTCTCTGATGGTTATTGACTTCTAATTGTATTCCATTGTGGTCAGAGAATGTGCTTTGAATAATTTCAATCTTTTTAAATTTATTGAGCCTTGTTTTATGTCCCAGTATATGATCTATTGTGGAGAAAGTTCCATGAGCACTGGAGAAGAGTGTTTATTCTGGTGATTTGGGATGTAATGTTCTATACATGTCTGTTAAATCCAATTCATTTATCAGATTGTTTAGGTTTTCAGTTTCCTTATTGGTCTTCTCTCTGGTTGATCTATCTATAGGAGAGAGTGATGTGTTGAAGTCTCCCACAATTATTGTGGAAATGTCAATTGCTTCCCTTAGTTTTGCCAGTGTTTCTCTCATGTATTTTGTGGCACCTTCATTGGGTGCATAAACATTTATGATTGTTATTTCTTCTTGTTGAATTCCCCCTTTTATTAGTATGTAGTGGCCTTATTTTTCTCTCAAAGCATCCCTGCATTTAAAGTCTATATTATCTGAGATTAATACTGCTACACCTGCTTTCTTTTGGCTGTAGCTTGCATGAGGTATATTTTCCATCCTTTCACTTTCAATTTGTTTGTGTCCCTGTGTCTAAGATGAATCTCTCTTATGCAACATACTGATGGTTCATTTTTTTAATCCATTCTGTGAATCTATATCTTTTAATTGGGGAGTTTAATCAATTTACATTCAACGTTATAACTGTGAAGGCATTTCTTGAGTCAGCCATCTTATCCTTTGGTTTATGTTTGTCATGTATATTTTCCCCTCTTTCTATTAATATCCTTTAATGTACCCATACCGAATCTCTTTGGTACTGAACCTTTCTCCAAGTCTCTCTCTCCTTTCTTTGTTTCTATCTGTGTAGGGCTCTCTTTAGTATCTCCAATAGGGCAGTTCTCTTGTTAGCAAATTCTCTCAGCATTTGTTTGTCTGTGAAAATTTTAAGCTCTCCCTCAAATTTGAAGGAGAGCTTTGCCAGATAAAGTATTCTTGGTTGGAAATTTTTCTCACTCAGAATTTTAAATATATCGTGCCACTGCCTTCTTGCCTCCATGGTGGCTGCTGAGTAGTCAGTATTAGTCTTATGCTGTTTCCTTTGTATGTGGTGAATTGCTTTTCTCTTGCTGCTTTCAGAACTTGCTCCTTCTCTTCTATATTTGACAGTGATCAGAATATGTCTTGGAGTGGGTTTATTTGGATTTATTCTATTTGGAGTTCACTGGGCATTTATGATTTGTGTATTTATGGTGTTTAGAAGATTTGGGAAGTTTTCCCCAACAATTTCTTTGAATACTCCTCCTAGACCCTTACCCTTTTCTTTCCCTTCTGGTACACCAATGAGTCTTATATTTGGATGTTTTATATTATCTATCATATCCCTGAAGTCCATCTCAATCCTTTCGATTTTTTCCCCATTCTTACCTTTGTGCCTTCATTTTCCATTCTGTCATCTTCCAGGTCACTGATTCGTTGTTCAACTTCCTCCAGTCTTGTACTATAAGTGTCCAGAATCTCTTTAATTTGGTCAACAGTTTCTTTAATTTCCATAAGATCATCTACTTTTTTATTTAGTGTTGCAATGTCTTCTTTATGCTCTTCTAGGGTCTTCTTGATATCCTTTGTATCCCGTACTATGGTCTCATTGTTCATCTTTTGTTCTCTGATTAGTTGCTCTATGTACTTTGTCTCTTCTGATCTTTTGATTCAGGTGCTTGGGCTTGGGTTATCCATATTGTCTGGTTTTTTCATATGCTTTATAATTTTCTGTTGTTTTTGGCCTCTTGGCATTTGCTGAACTTGACAGGGTTCTTTTAGGATTTGTAGACCAATTGAAGTCCTTATCTCTAATTTATTAGATCTACAGCTTCGTGGAGTACACTTTCTCTAACTAACCAGCAGGTGGCTTCCATGAGCCACCTGTTCTCCACAAGCCAGTTCTCCCCTGCTTTGCCTTTGTGGTGAGTGGGGGAGTGAGTCTTGTGGGGTCCAATTGGTGTACCAAGCTTGTGTGTGTAGTTGGTGATGCCTGCCCTGTTTATGGGGCATGTTTCTGGGCAGTCGGGAAGGGGGGATGGCTCTAACAATCAAATCTCCCTGGTGATCCTAGAGTTTTAAAGCTGCTGCAATAGTCTAATCCTTCAGTTCAGTCCTGCCACAGTTTGTCTCTGCCACTGACCCACAAGTCCTTGGTATTGGTGTATGGCTCCTGAGACTTGCGAGTGGGTCCCTCTTCCAGGCTGTGTACCCCCAGTTCTCTCCTCTGTTGAGGGATGACTGTGCTATGTCACAGGTGAGTGCCATCCCCCCAGGGTGGTTTTGGGCTGCTGGGCTGTGTAGGGAGGCTCCCAGTCTGCTGAAATGATGGCTGAATGGGGCTTTGTTAATTCACACTGCTCCACCTTCCCAACTCTGGGACAACCAGCTGAGGTTGCAGGGAAGGCTAATGTCCATGCCCAGTTTTGTGGTGTGTGTGTGTTATTTGAAGCACTTCCATTACACTGGGTTGTCTGGGGCAGCTCTGGGCTATGGGGCTGGCAATGGGCAGGATGATAGCTTTGAGCAGATGCTCCCCTTTTCTTCGGAAGTTGTGGTGTTTAGTGAGTTTTCTCATCCACTGGATTATTGCCTTTTGTGTCAGAGCTCTCTTAGTTCTGCTCTTGTCTTGACCTGCCCAAATTGCAAGTTTTTGAGGCTTTCTGTATTGGGCTTCTTAGAGTAATTGTTTTAGAAACAGAAAAAAAAGGTAAAAAAAAAGAAAAAAATAAAAGCCCTCCTCGCAGCTCTAATGGGTTATTAAAATGCTAAGAGGCAAAGCAATTAGGTCCATTAAGGAAAGATCCAGGGGGCAGAGAGATCAGTTTTTCTTCAGTATTTGCACATGAGCCTCAAGGTCTGAGCTCTGCCCTTCCCCTTTCTATAATCACCAGAACTTCAAAAATCTTCTGCTTTTATTTTGGAGTTTCTCTTTGCTGTTTTTTTTTTTTGCTATACCTGTCTCCTCTCTGCTGGGCTGGCTGCTCTCAGATTCTCTGGTGTCTGGTCTCAGTCTATCTATGGTTGGGGTTTGGATCAGTAGAATGAGTTTCTGATAAGAGCTGCCACTGCAGTTCTGCCTTCTTCTTTCCAGTAATGATGGCCCCTCCTCCCACAGGACTGAGCCTGGCAGGGAGGGGTGTGGGTCCCCTGGCTGCAAAAACTTACATATCTCACTGATCTCAGCAGTTTGATGTGTTCATGAGTGTTGTATGAAGTGTGTCCAAAGTCAAATTACTCTGTGGTGTCCTGTCCACTCAGTTCCTGGCTTTCTACCTACTTTCCTGGAGGAGTAACTAAAACATACAGCTCACCAATCTGCCATCTTGCCCCACCTATTCTTTCTTTTTTAAATGCCACATCTTATTTTTGTCTGTTATAACCTTCTTACTTTCCCTTACTGATAATCCTCATTTATACACTGTCCTCCAAACTCTTTCTTCTGTTTTTCCTTTCCAGCCTACAAATTTCCCTTTAGTATTTCTTGTAAGGCAGGTCTCTTGTTGATGAACTCTATTTCCATTTATCTGTGAGTATTTTAAATCCTCCCCCATTTTTGAAGGATAGTGTTTTTGGATAAAGAATTGTTGGCTAGCAATTTTTCTCTCAGTGCCTTAAATGTATCATACCATGGCTTCCTCACTTCTATGGATTCTAATGAATACTCTGAACTTAAACTTATTGAATTCCCCTTGTATGTGACAAATTGCTTTTCTTCTGCTGCTTTCAGGATTGTCACTTTACTTTGATGTATGACATTCTGATTAGTATTTACCTTGGAATAGCTCTATTAGTATTCATTATATTTCAAGTATATTGCACTTCTTCAAAGTGTATAGTTGTGCCCTTCATTAGAATTGTGAAACTTTCAGCCATTATTTCCTCATTCTTCCTGCTCCTTTTCACTTCTCTTCTCTTTCTGGGATATCCATAATATGTAGATTTGTGTGCTTTGTGTTCTCATTCAAATCCCTGGGACCCTGCTCAATTTTTTTCCATTCTTTTCTTTATCTGTTTTTCTGTCTGTAAGAGTACAACAGTCCTGCCTTCTGGCTCACTGATCCTTTCTTCTTCCTTTCAAATCTATTTTTGTATGCTTCTAGGGTATTTTTATTTTCTTCTGTTGTTTTGGTCATTCCCATAATTTCTGTTCCATTTCTTTTTATATTTTCAATTTATTCTTTGTACTCCTAGAGTATCTTCTTAATATCCTTTATCTCCTTAGCCATACTTTCCTTCATTTTCTTGAATTAATTTAGGAGAATTGTTTGAATGTAATCAATTAGTTATTCCAAATTCTATGTCTCTTCCATTGTTCAATTGTTTCCTATGAGTGACTGGGCCATAATTTCCTGTTTATTAGTATGGCTTGTAATTTTTTGCTAATGTCTTTGAATCTGTTTATCTTGATGATTTTATTCTGAATTTCAGTTTCTCTCTTGCTTAGGGTTTTCTTGTAAATTGAATTTGTACTAAGGCTATTCTTTGACTCTTGGTTCAACTTATTCTAGACATGTAGACAGCCTGTTTTTAAGTGACCTAGTTTTGCCAGCTGTTATTCATCTTATTATTGCCCTGAATACACAGTATAATTTTTGAGATTGCAATATTTGTGCATTTGTTTCAACCCAAGGAGAAGGTTTCCTTTATCCTGTTCTTTCTCTAGGTATGTTGATCTTTTCTCTTTGCTTTTGATTTCCCTCTTTAGTTATTTTTAAACTCCTTTTGTTGTCTATGGCTGCTTTTGCCTTGGAGGAAAATTCTGAGAGGAGGGTCATCCTTGATAGGACTTCCCCAAATCAGTATCTTCCAGTCAAAATAGGGCGAAGGACTCACAAAGGGATGTAGATTGGTGCCAAAGTGTCCTGAAGAGGAGACCCCAAATAACAGACTTCTCTGATGACTCCCTGAAGCTGTGCCTTTGTAGCCTGTCCAGCAGATGGTTCTCTTCAGTGAACTGTTACCTGCAGTCCTAAGATGGTAATGTGCCTTTAAGTCTCAACTGACAACATTCTGGACAGAAGCATAGTTGAAACTTGCTGCCAACCACTTTTTCTGGTGCTGGTTGACTCCAAACAGCTCAGCTTTGGTGAGTCATAGGGGAGGCTTTTGGTACTCTTCCTGAACAGGGCTGGGCCATGACCCCCTTTTTGGGAATAACTTCCTTTCAGCAAACTGTTCCCCACAGCCTGCAGAAGGCACTACATCTTAAATCACACCTGCTTCCACTCCTTGGGGGCATGGTTGAAACTGTAGCTGCCCTCAGAGCTAGGACCCATGATCCAAATTCATTAATCAAAAGTTGGGATCATTACATGGCCATGCACCGCCATTCTTGGGGAAGAGCCAATCTTCAGCAAACCGTTTCAAGCAGACCCAAGAAGACATGTGTCACTCTTATTTCTATGATCAATGCTCAGCAGTGGCCCCATCCTGTACTTGGGGAAGGGTACTTTTATTTCCAGCCAGAGACAGGATTCTGAGGCAGTGTGCCACATGAGTGAGGGGGGGAGCATCATCCTCAGTAATGTGGAAAGATCTCTCACATGTATTTACATTTTATCTGTCTCTTCCTTCTCCACTTCCTTGGATTGTGAACTCTCCAGAGGAACAGTTGTTTCAGATATTTCCTGGTTATTTGCTAGCTTCCATGGAGGAAAAACTGAGTGCTGGAGCTCCATGCTGTGCCCACTTACCCAGAAACTCATCCTACAGTATTTCTAAGATGATTTTTTAAAGGCTATATTCAGTCTTCCACATTCTCATCTTTGTCATGGGTATTTTCAGGATTTTTATTCTTTTCCTTTGGTTGGGCTATCATTTCCAATTTCTGTTTGTCTTGTACTATTTTCTGGCACAATTATACATTGTAATATTTAAAATATTACCTCTTGTATTTATTCCATGAGGTGTCTGTTTTTTGATTTTATAGCCAGCTGGTAGTAAGAGGTTTTTTTTTTGAGGTTTGAGCCCTTCCATTGACAAGGTCTGCCCAAGGCAAATGAAAGGTGCAGAGCTTTCCCTATCTTTCTGTGCCTCTGTCTTGTTCTGAGCTTTATTTGTTAGTTGTTTGGGAGTTCTCCTCTTTACAGATCCTAGTTGTCCCCTCTGTTTCCCAGGGAAAGACCTCCCTCCCCTAGGTGTTTGAATGTGACAGGTCTTTGTCTCAGACTATTTATAGCTACAGTTTTTTAATTCATTTGATTGAGATATATTCACATACCATACAGTCATAGAAAAAAAAAAGCATACATTCAATTGTTTACAGTACCATTATACAGTTGTGTGTTCACCAAAATTAATTTTTGACATTTTCATTACCACACACACAAAAATAATAAGGATAAAAATTAAAGTGAAAAAGAGCAATTCAAGTAAAAAAGAACACTGTGTGCTTTTGTTTTGTTTTGTTTTATTTTGTCTTCCCCCATTATTCTACACATACATCCATAAACTAGACAAAGGGAAGTGTGGTCCATATGGCTTTCCCAATCACATTGTCACCCCACATAAGCTATATTTTTATAAAACTATCTTCAAGATTCATGGCTTCTGGGTTGTAGTTTGATAGTTTCAGGTATTTACTGCTAGCTATTCCAATTCATTAGAACATAAAAAGTTGTCTAAATTGTGCATAAGAGTGCCCACCAGAGTGACCTCTCAGCTCCTTTTGGAATCTCTCTGCCACTGAAGCTTATTTCATTTCCTTTCACATCCCCCTTTGGGTCAAGAGGATGTTCTCCATCCCATGATGTCAGGTCTAGATTCCTCCCCAGGAGTCATATTCCATATTTCCAGGGAGATTCACTCCCCTGGGTGTCAGATCCCATATATGGGGTAGGGCAGTGATTTCACCTGCCAAATTGGCTTAGCTAGAGAGAGAGGGCCACATCTGAGCAACAAAGAAGCATTCAGGAAGAGGCACTTAGGTACCATTTTAGGGAGGCATAGTCTCCTTTGCAGCAACAGTCTTCCCAAGGGCAAGTCCTGTGGTAGAGGGCTCAGCCCATCAAACCACCAGCCCCAATGTCTGTGAGCACATCAGCAACCATCAAGGTGGGGAAGCCCAATACCCCTGCACTCTCCACCAGCACTTCAAGGGGGCTCTCCATATTTTATTCATTTTTTTAATTAACTCTTTTTTAAAAAATTAACTATATAAAAATATAAAAAAAACATACAATAAAAAAATATTTCAAACAAACCATAACAAGGGAGTAAGAGAAACACAACTAACATAAGAGAACTACTTTACTTCTAACATGTTCTGACTGCAACCCAAGAAAATGACCTAATATTGCAACACCTCTGTGAACTTGTACCTACCAGATCCATCAGAAATTAACAGACCATAGTTATTCCTGGACATTCCCAGAATGTTAAATTTACCCACAATAACTTATCTGTTCTTATTGGGCTATCATTCCCCCTACTTTAATTGCTCCCTATCACTAGTTCCCCTACATTCTACATTATAAACCATTTGTTTTACATTTTTCAAAGTTCACATTAGTGGTAGCATATAATATTTCTCTTTTTGTGCCTGGCGTATTTCGCTCAGCATTATGTCTTCAAGGTTCATCCATGCTGTCATATGTTTCACTAGATCATTCCTTCTTACTGCCATGTAGTATTCCATCATGTGTATATAGCACATTTTATTTATCCACTTATCCATTGAAGGACATTTGAGTTGTTTCCATCCCTTGGCAATTGTGAATCATGCTGGTATGAACATTGGCATGCATATATCTTTTCATGTCACTGCTTTCAGATCTTCCAGGTATATACCAAGAAGTGCAATCACTAGATCAAAGGGTAACTCTCTAGTTTTCTAAGGAACTGCCAGACTGACTTTCAGAGTGGCTGAACCATTATATATTCCCACCAATGATGAATAAGACTCCCAATTTCTCTGCATCCTTTCCAGCATTTGTGGTTTCCTGTTTGTTTAATGGCAGCCATTCTAATTGATGTGAGATGGCATCTCATTTTGGTCTTAGTTTGCAACTCTCTAATAGCTAGTGAAGCTGAACATTTTTTCATGTGTTTCTTGGCCATTTGTATTGCCTCTTCAGAGAATTGTCTTTTCATATCTTTTGCCCATTTTATAATTGGGCTGTCTATCATCTTTGAATAGTAGAATTTCTTTATATATGCAATATATCAATCTTTTTTCAGATACACGGTTTCCAAAAACCTTTCCCATTGAGTTGGCTGCCTCTCACCTTTTTGATAAATTCCTTTGAGGTACAGAAACTTCTAAGGTTGAGGAGTTCCCATTTACCTATTTTTTCTTTTGTTGTTTGTGCTTTGGGTATAGAGTCTAGGAAGTGGCCGACTAATACAATGTCTTGAAGAGTTTCCCTACATTATCTTCTAGGAGTTTTATGGTACTTTCTTTTATATTGAGATCTTTGGTCCATTTTGAGTTAATTTTTGTGTTGGGTGTGAGGTAAGGGTCCTCTTTCATTCTTTTGGATATGGATATCCAACTCTCCCACCCCATTTGTTGAAAAGACTGTTATGACCCAGTTCAGTGACTTTGGGGGCCTTATCAAAGATCAGTAAGCCATAGATCTGGGGGTCTATCTCTGAATTCTCAATTTCACTCCATTGATTAATATGTCTATCTTTGTGCCAGTACTGTGAGGTTTTGACAACTGTGGCTTTATAATAAGCTTCATATTCAGGGAGTGTAAGTCCTCCCTCTTCACTTTTCTTTTGTAGAATGTCTAGCAATTCGAGGCATCTTCCCTTTCCAAATAAAATTGATTACTAGCTTTTCCAAGTCTGCAAAGTAGGTTGTTGGAATTTTGATTGGGATTGCATTGAATTTGTAGATGAGTTGGGGTAGAATTGACATCTTCATGATATTTAGCCTTCCTATCCATGAACATGGAATATTTTTGTCTTTTAAGGTCCCCTTGTATTTCTTTTGGTAGAGGTATGAAGTTTTCTTTGCATAGGTCTTTTACATCTTTGCTTAAGTTTACTCCTAGGTACATGTTTCTTTTAGTTGCTATTGAAAATGGTATCTTTTTCTTAGTGTCTCTTCAATTTGTTCATGTATAGCATATAGAAACATTACTGACTATGTAAATTAATTTTGTATCCCGCTACTTTGCTAAATTTGTTTATTAGCTCTAGTAGCTGTATCATTTATTTCTCAGGGTTTTCCAGATATAAGATCTTATCATCTGAAAACAATGACAGTTTTACTTCTTCCTTTCCAATTTGGATGCCTTTTATTTCTTTGTCTTGCCAGATTGCCCTGGCTAGCCCTTTCAGCCCAATGTTGAATGGCAGTGGTGACAGCCAGCACCCTTGTCTTGTTCCTGATCTTAGAGGGAAGGCTTTCAGTCTCTCACCATTGAGTACTAGGTTGGCTGTGGGTTTTTCATATATGCTATTTATCATATTGAGGAAGCTTCCTTCAATTCCTAACTTTTGAAGTGTTTTTATCAAAAAGGGATGTTGAATTTTGCCAAATGCTTTTTCAGCATCTATTTAGATGATCTTTTTTTTCTGTTTTGATTTGTTAATGTGCTGTAATACAAAGATTGATTTTCTTATGTTGAACCATCCTTGCATGCCTGGAATGAACTCCACTTGGTTGTGGTGTATGATTTTTTTAATGTGTCTTTGGATTCAATTTGTAACTATTTTGTTAAGAATTTTTCCATCTATATTCATTAGGGAGATTGGCCAGTAGTTTTCCTTTTTTGTAGTATCTTTGCCTGGGTCTTGGTATTAGATTGATGTTAGCTTCATAAAATGAGTTAGGTAGTGTTCCATTTTCTTTGATATTTTGAAAGAATTTAAGTAAGATTGGTGTCAGTTCTTTTTGGGAAGTTTGGTAGAATTCTCCTGTGAAGCCATCTGGTCCTGGGCATTTATTTGTGGTAAGCTTTTTGATGACTGATTGGGTCTCTTTGCTTGTGAATGGTTGGCTGAGGTCTTCTATTTCTTCTCCAGTCTGTCTAGGTTGTTTACATGTTCCCAGGAAATTGTCCATATCCTCTACACTATCCAGTTTGTTGGCATACAGTTCATAGTATCCTCTTATAATTTTAATTTCTTCAGGATCAGCAGTAATGTCACCTTTCTCATTCATTATTTTGTTTATATGGGTCTTCTCTCTTTTTGATTTTATTGGTCTAGCTAGGGGCTTGTCAATATTGTTGATCTTCTCAAAGAACTAACTTTTGGTGTTATTTATCCTCTCTATTGATTTTTTGTTCTCTATGTCATTTATTCTGCTTTAATCCTTGTTATAATTTATTGCCTCTATCACTAAAATCTGTCTGGACCTCTGTGAATATGACATGAAGTGGTCAATTTTGTTGAAAAATCTGAAAATGGGATCACAGACTAGAGGGGCATCAGATATAATATGTGGTGAGACACTGGGAGGGTGACTGGTTGGTTCAGGAAAGCTAAAGATATAAAACAAAAGCTAATTTTACCTACACTGTAATTTCCTTCTAGTCACACTGGCAAATTTTTGTGGACCTCAGCAATAGATCATCTAAGGGATTTTCATGTCTCACATGCCTGTTTATGTTAGTGACCTCAGAAGTCCAAATTTCTCTGGTTAGCTACCGTCACTCAGTTTCATTCCTATTTCTGTACATCCCTATTCTGACTGAAACCCCTTCCTTCTTTCACAAATCATATCATGGGAAGTTCAGTAATCCTGCTTCAGTTTGAGCAGATTCCTAATTTTCTGCAGATTATGATTCAAATATTTTCTTTATTTTCTTTACCTCTTGAACTTTAATAAAACTGCATCCTTGAGAACACTCAAGGAGAGTTCTTTTATAAATAGCAAGTATTTTCACCAGCAGCAACTCATGTAAATGTCTTCAACCATTCAATTAAATTGTTTTTATTTAGATATTAGAATAAAATTTCTTGAATTATGTTGCCTTTTTTATTCATTTGATTTCTCCTTTAGCTCTCCTAAAGGAATTTTTTCTCCCTTCTTTCCTCTCACAGTCTATAAATCTGTGGGCCAGCAGGTGTGACAGGAATATTCATAGCTCCTCAGTGTTCCTTCTATACTGTTTCTTTCACTTTCATCTAGAGAACCATGCAAAACCAGCACAAAAATTTCACCTACTTACTGGCAGCTCAGGCCATTCAGCTATACCAGCTGTTTCAGTTTTCTAAAGCTTCCAATCCAAAATGGATTGGATTTTGCAATGGGGATCTATTACAAATATACTGTTCTGAGGCCATGAAAATGTCCAAATTAAGGCATCAAGAGGAAGATATCTTCTGTGAGGAAAGTTCTGGCATTTGGAGTTCCTCTCTCATGGGAAGGCACATGGTGGCATCTACTGTTCTTTCTCTTCTGGGCCCTGCTTTCAAAATGACTGTCTCCATAATTTCTCTCAAAAATGTCTCTCTCTGCTTTCTGAACTTCATCTGCCTTTTATCCTCTCATAAAGGGCTCAAGGAAGGGGATTAAGACCCACCTTGAATGGGCTGGGTCACATCTCTATGGCAACAACCTAATCAAATGGTCTCACCCACAGTAGTTCTGCCCACATAGGGATGGATTAAAAGAACATGGCCTTTTATGGGGTACATAACAGCTCCAAACCAGCACACCAGCCTTTCCTTTTCTCCATTGCCTCCATCTAGCTACCTTCTTATCAATTTCCAGCATTGATATAATCTTTATGCACTTGGATTACAGTCTTTCTTTGTATCCTAAAATCTGCCAACATCCTTGGGGACTTTAATGTCCAAATAATTGACTCTGCCAACACCCTGGTTTCTGATATATGGATTTCAAGTATCTTACTTTGATAACTTCCTTTTATCCATCCATCTCTCTTTATCATACATTCTCTCATGAATATTTAGCTCACTGTTCCACCTAATCAATTAAACCTACCACTTCCACATTATTCATCAGCTTGATTTTGGTTTCTCCTCTCTGGTTGTTCAACCTATATTCCATAGGAAATCATCATACCCATACACTTACAAGCATGTCAATTTTACTGCCCTTTATGCCCAGAATTGAAGAGGAAATATCCTAACTCTGTATGGATTCTACTATCCATAGTCTCTCTGCCTGCAACAAAGAAATGGTATTACTAAAGATAATCGATAATCAATCAACTGAATTAATTTAGTTTACTTTGATATTATGATCTCAATCCTCAAACTGGCATTCAGTAAGGCCTAGCAAATCTTCCATTTGGTTGTTGGTCTTGTTTTATCAAGAAGAATATTTCAAATTTTCTCCTTTATCTTCAAACACCCAACACCTCCTCCTTTACCTTTACTTCAATCAATGTAAGGCATTTATCACTAAGTCTAAAAATGTACCATCATGCATCTGATTTCTGCCTTCCCTTGTGTTATAATGGAAGATGTGTCCCTTATATTCTAAAATTCATTCTCTCTCATAATCTCAAAGAACACATTACTTCAGTTACCCTTTCTCTCATATAGAACAGCCTTTTCAACTGAATTGTTCCTATCATCATACAGATATACTCTATAATTTTCCTTTGCAATAAAAACCTGTTTTGACCCTACATATCATTCATTTTACCACCCCATTTCTCTCCTTATCTTCAGAACCAATGTAATGAAATAATCTGCATATGCTGTTTCTAATTACTCAACTCTAAGTTAGTCCAATTTGGTTTCTACTACAAGCCATGGAATTTGCACCACAAGATCATCAATGACCCATATGTTCCTGAGCCTGAAGAACATCCACTATCCTCATATTTCCTGAGATTTTAGTAGCTTTAGGAATAAGCAAGCACAAACTTCTATTAAAATATATCATTCTTTTGCTTACTACTAGTTTTCCACTAGCTTTTTAGAAATTCCTTTTTACTCTGTTTTACAAGTTTTTCTTTCCTTTGTTCAACTTTTAAATATTAGGTACCTTGGGGCTTGGTCATAAGAACTCTTTATTCTCTATATAAACTCTCATTCAAGGTTTTGTTATTTGTTCAAAGATTTCATGGGGGAAAACAACACCCTGGAACATCTTACATCACCACCTTCTTTGAACCAAAGCCCTATTATCTGTTGCTACTATATTTAAAGGGTTTTAAAGTTTATGTTGGTGAGTGATATTGGCCTGTAATTTTATCATCTACTATTTTTGTCCATTTTTGGTAGCATTGCTGTTATTTCTTCCTCAAAAATTTTATATAATTCACTTGTAAAACCATCTTGGCCTTGATTGATATTGATTGTGTGCGCAATGTCTGTAGCTATGGAGTTAGAAATATGGACCTATGTAAATTTTGTATTTCATTTTATTTCAGTTTTGGTAAGCTTTATCTCTCAAGAAAAATTTGTCTTTTCATCTAGGACATTGAACTTTTTGCATAGAATTGTTTATAATTTCACCTTATTATCCTGTTAATGTCTTTATGTTTGTTGGTGTATTCCCTTTCACATTCCTGATGTTGCTGATTTTATCTCATTTTTATGATATCTTGCTATTTTTTTAATTTTTAATAACCCAAATTTGACTTTGTTCCTTTCCTCTGTTGTTTGTCTACTTTCTATTTTAACAATTTCCATTATTTTGATTATTTCCTTTAGTCTAATTTCTTTGTGTTTAATTTCCTCTTCTTTCACTATCTACTTAAGTGGAAGGTTAGATCACTAACTTTACGTCTTTTTTTAATATTGATATTTAAAGCTATAAATTTTCCTCTAAACACTGCTTTGATTGTATTGACAACTTTTAATATGTTGTTTCTTCATTACTGTTCAGTTCAAAACATCTTATTTCTCTTGTTATTTCTTCACGTATTTGGATGTCTGTTGTTTTATTCCAATACATGTGGACATTTTCTGGGAACTTTATTGTCATTGAAATCTAATTTAATATTATTGTTGTCAAGAATATATTCATTGTGATTTAATGCTTTGATATTTATTGAGATTTGTTTTACAGTCCAGCATCTGATCTGTCTTTTGAATGTTCAATGCACATTTCAAAAAGAAAACTATTTTGTAGTTATGGTGTAGTATTTTTTAATGGTCAATTTACTTATATTTGTTAATGAGTTTTTTAAATCTTCTGTATATTTACTGATTTTTTTTCCTACTTGTTTCATAAATTACTGAAAGAGGAATCAAAATCATCAATTTTCTTTGTGGTTCTTTTTATTCTTTTTGGTTATATCTTTCTATTTTTGTTTGATGTGTTTTGTGGCTCTGTTATTAGATGCACATACAGTTTAAAATTTTTGTATGTTATTGGTAAATTGATTTTTTATCACAAATATTTCATTTACCCTTAGTAATACCCTGTGTATTGAAAGATCTTTGATAGTAATATAACAATACTAGGTTTTTTGTGCTTAGTGTATGTATGGCATGTGCTTTCTAACAATTTTACATTCAACTTGTCCTTGTATTCATATATAAGTTTTATTTTTAATGCAGCATATGGTTGGGTCTTGTGTTTTATCTAGTCATAAAATTTCATGCCAGATAATTTGTATAAAATAACAATAGACTCTGTAGTAAATAATATTTACCTCTAGAAAATGACATGGTTTTTCTTTTGTTAAGCTCTAGAGTGGTGAGTGAGTCAATCTGATCTGCATTTGACCTGGATCTGGGTTGTTACAACTTTAATTTTATTCAATTCACAACTGGCTCTAAATGTTTTGAGAACATATTTGGCATTTTCCCTTTATTACATCTTTGGCTATGAATGCTGGTGAGATTTCAGATATTTCTTTGGTCTCTGCAGCTGAGCTATTCACTTTCTGAACTATAGGGAAAACGCTCCTTGCTTTACAGTGGTGCCCAGCTTTATACATAACTGGACAGTTCTCTTTGTTCTACAGTCCCATTCCTCACTTTCTTAGAGTTAGGAAGTCTCTCTATAACTGCTGGGCTGTGCCCAACTTTTGGAGGGCAGTTACCTAATACTCTGTGTACCCAGAACACTTTTGGTTTCTGTCAGCTGTACTATTCTGTCTCCATCCTTCAGTAACTGAAAGCCTGAAGTATTTGAGCTGTATGCTTCACAGGTCTCCTTCCCTATCCCTCACCTTTCTAGTGCGCATTCCTTGCATTTAGAAAAGACTGTATTCACTTCATGGAAAATCTCTCTAGCTTTCATTTCCTTCCTGAGGAAGGAGTTGGTACATGTAGAGCAGAATTTAGGTGGATGCAGCACCTGTGAATTCTAATGTAACTCCATCTCGCACATAGCCATTAAAAGTCTGTTACAATTTAACTAGTTTTTTCTTATTATCTATGGTGAATGTCTCTTCTTCCTACCTCTCCATCAAGAATGAAACCAACCATGGGACTCTTCTATCATATTAATGGTTCACTCTTTTATGGATTTTAGTTCTTAGGTTTCTTTCTGTCTTAAGCCTTCTGATGGGTTTAAAGTCTATGACTTTGTGTTAGGGAAAGAATTGATTATTCTTATGATTTTCTATATCTTAATCAGAAGCAGAATCATGAGTAATTTGATTTTGCATTTTGGTTCCTCCAGAACCCAATCCCACACTGTTGTCTAAGCCTCCTCTGATTTCTTCTTGTCTTCACAAATTTTCTTCATCTATGGCATGCCCACTCCTCGAACTACCTGTTCTAGTCTAGGAATAGTCCCCATACATAGAAACAGCCACATTTTATGCCTACCCACCATGAAAGTCAGTTTTCTAAGGCTTCTCTTGTATCAATCCCTTTTCACTAGCTCATAGAAAAGTATAATCTTTTCCTATAATTTCTTGGTGTAACTTTAAGAGCAAAGATCTTTTGCTTCCATTTACATCTAAATTGGAACTGAAATTTCCTTTCTTTAGGGAAAGCAGAATTCAAGCATGGCTAAATCATCTCTGTAGGAAATTTGGCAGTCCATCAGGAAGAAGGTTATTTGTTGTGTTCCCACTATGGAATGTATCATATAGCATAATATGATATGAAGTAATGATCACAAACAGATTCTGAAGCCAAAATATTTGGTTGAAATAGCAGTTCTATTGCATATCATCCGTATGACCATGAGAAGTCATTTAAAGACTTTGTATGTTAGTTATCTCATCAGTACCAAGGGAAAAATAATAGTACCTACATTAAGCAGTTGTCAAAAAATTTGAATTAGGTAATTCAGGCCAATAGCTTAATAGATACATAGCATACAGAAAGCAAACAGTGCATATTAATTTAGATTATTTTAATCTTCCTCTCATTTACCAGAAAGAATAAGAGAAGCCAATGCATACTGTTTAGAACCAGTAGAATTGAGACTCATAATTACAAATAAATGTTAAAGTTTTACCTTCAGAAATCACACATGGTTATCTGATTATTACTGAAGAGAGTAGAAAGTAGTAGGTAGGAAGTTATTTTAGGAAAAGGAATTGGATTTATTAAGAGTAGAGGGAACATACAAAGAGTAAAGGAAGGTTGCATCATGTAACATTTTATTTTTCATATATGTAAAAAGTAGACTGAGAACCCCAGTCTCCTCACAACTACTTCAGAGCCATACTTCCAACATACCTTACAGTTCTTTTTACATATTAGCTCCTTTCATCATATCTATTTCTTTAATGCCTTAATCAAAAAATATTAAAATATGAATCTTATTAGAAATTCTGGATTTTGAGAAAAATCACTAGCTAGCAAAGGTGAAATTTTAAATAGCAGACTTATGATAAAAATTAAAGTTGATGATGATTCTCCATTGATGAGAAGAAAAGAAACCCTAAAGTTTGTGTAAATAAAATGATCTGATGACATACATAGCTATCAAGTAAATTTCAACCTAAGGGAAAGGGGAAAATGTCTTTTTTAATGTGTAATCTTGGATAAGTCATATAGCCTCTTTTGTTTGTAATATATCTATCAAAGTAGCTACATTAAAGGGTTTAAAATGATACAATATTATAATTCTAAAGGATTACTGAAAAATTATAACAATAAAGTATAAGCTAGTTAAGAAATTGTCATTTTTCCCTATATGAATATCTTTGAATTTTTAAAATGAATATAGCAAAATTGTTATGTTTATGTGCAATACATAGAGCTCATATTTTCAAGAATTTATTCCAGTTTTGGTGAGGGGGCAAGGCAGACTGTCTTTGAATATATAGTTTTCATATACATAATGAGGTGAACTAAAATGCTCTTTCCCATGGCTGCTTATGTTTGCTTTCATTGATAAATCAATAAATCAAAGAACAGCAATATCTGAACTTCCTGAGAATCTTTGATTCTGTTCTTTATAAATGTAAATTCCATTTTATGATAATATCTACATGCTATTTCAAGAATTGTGAGTTTACTTGCCATGCAACCCATATTTCCCTCCCTCCCTCCATGTGATTATTTATATATATATCCCTTGTAGACATTGATGAAAGAGAAAAGTAGAGGAAAGACTGCATTATTAAAGCTTTCACTTAGGTCACAGCCATAAAAACAGACATTTTTGATACTTACAGACCTGAAATGGACCTTAGAGATTATCTACTCCAATACCCTCATGTTACAGATGAGCAATCTGTGATCCTGATTGATGAAAACGGTTACCAAAGGTGATATACCTATAGTGCCATTCCTGGAATCCAGGCCTGATGCCAAGTCCAGTGTGCTTTTACTATGTCATAGTTACCTCCTGAGCCAACTTTTAAATCCAATTACTAATCATTCTCCTGATAATTCAAATTCCATAACAACATTTAGTAAACATGATTAATGCACACAATTTAAAACATCTCTAAATGTATTGAGACTTATTTTATTTCCCAGAGTATGATCTGTCTTGATCAATGCTCCATATGCACTCAGACATAATTTGTATTCTGTTGACATTGCATGGAGTGTTCTGTAAGTGTTAATTAGGCTAAATTTGTTGATAGTACAGTTTAAATTTTATAGATACTTATTGATTTTCCAATTACTAATTCTTTCAATTATTGAGAGAGGTGTGTTAACATTTCAAGCTATAATTTTTAATTTGTCTATTTCTCCTTTCAGTTCTCAGTTTTCACTACATGTATTTTGGAGCTCTGTTATTAGGTACATACATGTTTAAGATAGCTTTGTCTATTTGATTAATTGACCCATCTATCATTATAAAATGAGCTTGTATATCCCTGGTAATATGCTTTACTCTGAAGTCTACTTCAATACTAATGTAGCAACTCCAGATCTCTTTTGATTTATGTTAACATGTTATATCTTTTTGGATTCTTTTATTTGTAAACTATTTGTGTATTTACATTTGTAGTTGGTTTTCTTCAAGGCAGCATTTCTATTCAATCTGACAATTTCTGCCTTTAAATTGGGTTTTTAGGACCATTAATATTTAATTTGATTATTAATTTGTTTGGGTTTAAATCTACTGTCTTGCTTTCTGTTTTCTGTTTGTCTCTTTAACTTGTTCCTCTTTTTATTCTCTTTTGTATCAGATGAGGTATATTTTATTATTCCAAGTTATCTTCTTTTCTGGATTATTAGCTTAACTCTTTCTTGCATCACTTTAGTGGTTGCTTTCGGGCTTATATTACTCATCTTTAACTTACCGCTGTCTGCCTTCAAGTGATAGTATACCATTCACTTCCTGAATAAGACACTTACCATGGTATATTTCCATTAGTTCTCTCCCAGACTTTATGTTATTGTTTCATATATTTTATTCTATAAATATGATACACCCCACAATACATTATTATTTTTTATTTAAACAGTGAATTATCCTCTAAAAATTCTTAAATAATTAGCAAAATTTCTTTATATTTGCTCTCATTACTATTTCTGATATTCATCATTCCTCTCTGTAGAACAAACTGGCATCATTTTTCTTCAGCTTGAAGGTCTTTCTTTAACATTATCTTGTAGTACAACTCTGCTAGTGAAAATTTTTTTAAACTTTAGTATGTCTGAAAAGGTATTTATTTCACCTTTTATAATTATCTAGCTAAATAATTCCAGGTTAACATTTATTCCTCAGTACTTTAATGATATAATTTCATTGCTTCCTTTCTTGGATTGTTTATGACATATATCATTTGTCATTTTTTGCTATTCTTCTGCATGTAATATATATTTTTGCTCTAACTGCTAAGATTTTTTTCTGTATCATTTTTTAAAGAAATTTGATCACAATATGGCTTGGTGTAGATTTTTTTTCATGTTTCTTATGCTTGCAGTTCATTGAGCTTCTTGTATCTAAGCATTTATACCTTTCAATAAGTTTTGAAATATTTCAGTCATTATTTTTTCAAATAATTTTTCTGTCTATCTGCTTTTGTCTACTCTTCTTTGGGGATATCAATGGCATATATAATTGGACACTTGAGATTGCTCCATAACTGACTGGGATTTACTTCATTTTTTTAGTCTTTTGATTTGTTTTTGTCTTTCATTTTAGATAGTTTCTATTTTTATAACTTCAGGTTCACTAATCATTTCTGCTGCAATGCCTAATCATATATTATTACCATCCAGTGATTTTTTTTATCTCAAATATTGTGGTTGCCAACTTTCAAAATTTAATTTGCATCTCTATAAAATACAATTTTATTGAGATATATTCATATACCATACAACCATCCAAAGTGCACAATCAGCTGTTCACAGTACCATCATATAGTTGTTCATTCATTACCCCAATCTATTTTTGAACATTTTTGTTGTACCAGAAAAAGTAAAAATAAGAATAAAAAACAAAACTAAAAAAGAACACCCAAATCATCCACCCCACTCCCACCATATTTTTCATTTAGTTTTTTTGTCCCCATTTTTCTACTCATCCATCCACGCATTGGATAAAGGGAATGTGATCCACAAAGCTTTCACAATCACACTGTCACCCCTTATAAGCTACATTGTTATAAAATTGTCTTTAAGAGAAAAGGTGCTGGGTTGCAGTGTGATAGTTTCAGGTATTTACTTCTAACTATTCCAATGCATTAAAACTTGAAAATGGTTATCTATATAGTGCATAAGAATGCCCACCAGAGTGACTTCTCCACTCCATTTGGAATCTCTCAGCCACTGAAACTTTATTTCATTTCATTTGGCATCCCCATTTTGGTCAAGAAGATGTTTTCAATCCCATGATGTCAGGTCCAGATTCATCCCTGGGAGACATATCCTGCATTGACAGGGAGATTTACACCCCTGTAAGTCAGACCCCATGTGTAGGAGAGGGGACTGAATTCACCTCCAGAGTTGGCTTAGCTAGAGAGAGAGGACCACATTTGAGCAAGAAAGAGGTACTCGGGGAGAAACTTAGGCACAAATTATAAGCAGGTTTAGCCTCTCCTTTGCAGTAAAGAACTTCATAAGGGAATGTCCTGTAATAGAGGGCTCATCACATCAAACTCCCTGTCCTCAAGGTTTGTGAGAACATCAGCAACAATCCAGGTGAGGAAGCCCAACACGTCTGCATTTTTCCCCAGCTCATCAGGGAGACCCTGCATATATATTTTTATTCTCTGTTCAAATTACTTTGGGATGTGTTGCTTTTTCACACTAACCTATGCAAACCTACCAGGTCTCACCTTCTATTAAAAGTTCCATAAAATTATGGTATTTGAACAAACTGTGTGAGTTAAATGGTTTAGGAAATACAGATCTTGTACCAACTAAACATCTCTTCCCTTGGTCTCACATGGAATTTGAAGTTTTAAAATGCAGTCAGTATTGCCTTTACTCTTTGACCTGATTTGCCCTAGCTGTAACCACATCTGCTTCATTCATAACTCTAGTTGAAGTCTGGACTCTTTTTCAGCTTTTTTAACAGTTGCTGTATGTGCTAATAATGGCATTCATATCTGCTGAGTTCTAGCTCTGAGTTTCAGGTATCATACAGATACACAAAGTTTTGGGGATCTATCAGGTTATACACAAAGGGATCAGCATCTCAGACTCTGGAGATACCATTACAATTCAGGAATAGATATGACTGCTGTAAGGGCTTGCAGTCTACAGATCATTAAAATAAGTGTTCCCCTGATAAGCTGGGCTCTTTGATTCAATTCAAAGTATACAAATTGTGGTTAGTTCTTATTGGTGAGTCATTATAGTGTTTGCTTTGTCTCTAGCATAGTTCACACAGGATGCTGTCTACAGGATCCATTCACCTCATTGGGTGTCTCACAGCTTCAGTCCTCACAGTTGCTCAATATTCCATTGTATGCACACATGACAGCTCACCATTCTGTTCCTCAGTCAATGTACCTTTAGACCACCTCCACCCATTGCAAATCATGCATACTGTCTCCAAAAACACCAGTGTGCCAATGTCCATTCATGTCCCTGCTCTCACATCCTCCAAGTATATGACCCCTAATGAAGTAGCAGAACCTTATGGCACCCACGTACTTAGCTTCCTGTAAAACCACCACAGTGACCTCCAGAAAGGCTACACTATTCTGCCTCCTAACCAACAGCAAACATGTACATCTCTCTTTCCATGTTCTCTCCAGCAATTTTATCCCTGTCTACATTTTCCTTACAATTATATAGAACTATATTCACATATCTCATAATTATCTATAGTGCACAATCAGTTGTTCATGATATCATCACACAGTTCTCCATTTATCACCACAGTCAGCACTTGAACATATTGATTACAATGAAAAAAGCATTTAATGAATAATAAAAAAGATAATACAAAGAAAAATAAAATATCATACAATAAAATATAATAGTAGGGTCAGACAACAACACCGCTACCAAGAATCCCATATCCTTCCCTTATATCACCCTCTCATACACATTTATGTTTGGTATATTGCCCTTGCTACATTTAATGGTAGCATATGGCAATTTAGTGTTGACCACAGGCTCCAGTTTGCTTTGATTATATTTTTCCCCAATACCATCCCCTTTCCAACACTCTGCATGGTTGACATTCATTTGTTCTCCCACATGCAAGAACATTTTACCTTTTATATTTGTACATTTAGTCACAATGATTGACCACTCAAGTTTTTGCTAAGTTAAACAGTTCCAATCTTTATCTTCTACCTTCCCCTCAGGTATCGTTCATGCCCCTAGCATACCCCTTTCAGCTTTACTCACAGACATCTTTGTTCAGTATACTTACAATATGATGTTACCATCACACAGTATTATGCTCTCTATTTCTGGATCTATACAAACAACCCTAGTGAGCATTCTGTACTCCTTCAGCAACAAACGCCAGATTTCTACCCTCCTTTCTATCTCCTGGTAGCATGTTATCAGCTTTTAATTCACAAAGTTTGCTCATCAATGTTAGTTTATATTAGTGAGACCATACAGTATTTATCCTTATCTTTCTGGCTAACTTTGCTCAACAAAATGTCCTCAAGTTTCATCCACATTATTATATGTCCCATGTCTTTGTTCTGTATTACAGCTGAGTAATATTCCATCATTTTTATTTGCCACAGTTTGCTTATCCACTGATATGTTGATGGACATTTGTGCTGTTTCCATCTTTTTGCTATTGTGAATAACACCATGATAAGCATTGGTTGAGAACTGTCAGTTCATGTCTTAAATTTCAGTTCCTCGGAGTATATAGCTAGTAATGGAATAGCTGGGTCATATGGCAAATCTATACTTAGCTTCCTGAGGAACCACCACACTGTCTTCCAGAGTGGTTGCACCATTTTACATTCCCACCACCAGTGAATAAGTGAGCCTCTTTCTCCACATCCTCTCCAGCACTTGTAATTTTCTGTTTTTTTTTTTTTTATAATGGCCATCCTGTTAGGTGTGAGATGATATCTCATTGTGGTTTTGATTTGCATTTCCCTAATAGCCAGCGAAGTTGAGAATTTTTCATGTTTTTGAGCCATTTGTATTTTGTCTTCAGAAAAGTGTCTGTCCACGTGTTTTGGCCATTTTTTGATTGGGTTGTTTGTCTTTCTGTTGTTGATTGTAGGATCACTTTATATATTTTGATATTAAACCCTTGTCTGATATTTGGTTTCCAAACATTGTCTCTCATTGTGAAGGCCGCATTTTTCCCTTTCTGACAAAGCCCTGGATGTACAAAATATTTTAATTTTGAGAAGATTCCATTTGTCTATTTATTCCTTGTTTGCTCATGCTTTGGGTGTAAGGTCTAGGAAACCAGCTCCTATCACAAGAAATTGCCCTACATTTTCCTCTAAGAGTCTTATAGTCATAGTGCTAATTTTAGGTCTTTGATCCATTTCAAGTTAATTTTTGTGCAAGGTGTACGATAGTGGTCCTCTTTTGTTCTTTTGAAAATGGATATCCAATTCTCCAAACAACATTTATATAAGAGGCTCCTCTTTCCCAGTTGCTTTGGCTTGCCTGCCTTATCAAAGTTCAATTCCCTATAGATGTGAGAGTCTATTTCTGAATTCTCAATTCAATTCCATTGGTTGGTATATCTATCCTTATGCCAGCACCATGCTGTTTTGAGCACTATAGTCCTGTAATATGTTTCAAGTCAGGTAGTGGGTGACCACTCACAACATTCCTGATTCTCAAGAAATTTTTGGCTGTTTGGGGCACATTGCCCTTCCAAATAAATTTGGATATTGGTTTTTCTATTTATGCAAATAAGTTGCTGGGATTTTAAATGGTATTGCATTGAATCTATTAATCAGTTTAGGTAGGATTGACATATTAATTAATCCATGAACACCATATGTTCTTCCATTTTTTTAGGTCCTTCTCTGTTCTTCTTTTAGCAGTTTCTTGTAGTTTTATTTGCACAGGTCTTTTGTGGTCTTTGTTAAGTTTATTCCTACATACTTGATTCTTTAGTTGTTATCATAAATGGAATTTTTTTCTTGATTTCTTCCTCTGCTGCACATTGCTTGCATATAAGAACACTACAGATTTTTGCATGTTGATCTTAGAGCCTGCCATGTTGCTGTATTCATTGATTAGTTATAAAAGCTTTGTTGTAGATTCTCCTGGATTTTCTTCATATAGAATCATGTCATCTGCAAACAGTGAAAGTTTTACTTCTTCCTCTCCAATTTGGATGCCTTTTATTTCTTTTTCTTGTCTAATTGCTCTAGCTACAACTTTCAGCAAATTGCTGAATAACAATGGTGACAGTGGGCATCCCTGTCTTCTTCCTGATCTTAGAGGGAAGGCTTTCAGTCTTTCCCCACTGAGTATGATGTAGCTATGGGATTTTCATATGTTGCCTTCATCATATTGAGAGAGATCTCTTCTATTCGTATCCTTTGAAGTGTTTTCATGAAGAAAGGATGATTAATTCCATTAAATACCTTCTCTGCATTGACCAGGATGATCATGTGGCTCTTCTGCTTTGATTTATTAATGTAGTGTTATTACATTAGTTGATTTTCTTATGTTGAACCAGCCTTGCATACCTGGAATAACCCCCACCTGTTCATGGTGTATAGTTCTTTAATGTGTTGCTGGATTTGATTTGCAAGTATGTTGTTGAGGATTTTTGCGTCTATATTCATTAAAGACATTGGTCTATAATTTATTCATAGTATCTTTGATTTTGGTATTTTGGTGATACTGACTTCATAGAATTACTCGGGCAGATTTTCCTCCTCTTCAACTTTTTTGAAGAGTTTGAGCAGGATTGGTGCTAATTCTTCCTTTTTATGTGTGTGCTTTTTTGCTTTTTTTAGATTTTTTTCTTGAGATTTTTCACAAACCATACAGTTCTCCAAAGATTCAAAGTGTACAGTCGATTTCCCATGGTAATCAAAACATCTGTGCATCCATCACCACAATTAATTTTTTCAATTTCAGAACATTTTCATTATTCTGGCAAAGAAACAAAGAAAGAAAAAGGAGACCCAAATCTTCCCATACCCCTAACCACCCCCTTTCCATTATTGATTCATAGTTTTGGTAGAGTACATTTGTTATTGTTGATGAAAGAATGTTAAAATACTACTAACTGTAGTATATAGTTTGCAATAGGGATATATTTTTCCTATATGCCCCTCTATTATTAACTTCTAGTTATAGAGTCATACATTTGTTCTAGTTCATGAGTGAGATTTCTAGTATTTGCACAGTTGATCATGGACATTGTCCACCACAGGATTCACTGTTTTATAGACTCCCATCTTTTAATCTCCAACTTTCCTTCTGGTGACATACGTCATTCTAAGCTTATCCTTTGGCCCACCTTCACACACCATTCAGCAATGTTAGTTACTCTCACAGTGTGCTACCATCACTCTGTCCATTTCCAAATGTTTAGGTTCCCCCTAGTTAAACATTTGGCTCATAATAGGCAACTGTACTCCATTCTTCAGCCTCATTCTATATCTTGGTAATGTATTTCATGTCTATGCATTTGCATATTATAATTAGTTGATATCAGTGAGACCCTGCAATATTTGTCCTTATGTGTCTGTCTTATTTCACTCAATGTAGTCCCCTCAGGGTTTCTTCATCAACTCATTTTTTTAAGATAGTTTGTTCACACACCATACATTCCACCCTAAGTAAACAATATTTGGTTCCCTGTATAGTCACATGTTTGTGTATTCAGCACCATTGCCACTATAAGGACATCTCTATTTCTTCCACAAAAAAAGGAGGAAGAATCAAAGTAGGTAGAGGGACAAAAGAAAAAGAAAAACTGGAGAGAGAGAGAGAAAAAAAACTGACAGCTAGAGGCAACAAAATGAAAAATAGCATTAAACTAAATAGAATAAAGAGTCAGAAAACATCACCAATTACAGGAGTCCTATATCCTTCCCCTTTGCCCCCCTCATAAGCATTTAGCTTTGGTATATTGCCTTTGTTATATTAAAGGATGCATAATAAAATGTTTCTGTTAATTATAGTCTCTAGTTTGCATTGATTATATTTCCCTCCAATCCCACCATATTTTTAACACCTTGCAATGTTGACATTCATCTGTTCTACCTAATGAGAAAACATATTTGTACCTTTTATTACAATCATTGAGCACCCTAGACTTCATTGAGTTATACAGTCCAAGTCTTTATCTTTTGTCTTTCATTCTGGTGTTGCACATGGTCCTAACCTTTCTCTTTCAACCATGCTCGCAGTCATCTTTGTTCAGTTGTTCAGTGTGCTTACATTTCTGTGCTACTATCTCCCAAAATTGTGTTCCAAACCTCTCACTCCTGTCTTTTCCTATCTGTCTGCAGTGCTCCCTTTAGTGTGTCCTGTAGAGAGAGTAAATTGTTCACAAACTCTGTCATTGTCTGTTTGTTAGAGAATATTTTAAGCTCTCCCTCATATTTGAAGGATATTTTTGCTTGATATAAGATTCTTGGTTGGTGTTTTTTTCTCTTTTAGTATCTTAAATATATCACCTCACTTCCTTCCTGCCTCCATGGTTTCTATTGAGAAATCTGCACATAGTCTTATTGAGCCCCCTTTGTATGTGATGGGTCTCTTTTCTCTTGTACCTCCCTGATAATACTCCCTGATAATAATCTGTCATAAAAGTTCTGCAGGACACAAGGCAGATGGAACAAATTTAACCTTGTTGTTCCATCAATGGTTATGAAAATTTTTCTTGTTTTAAGCATCCTTGTGGAAGACAGAACACGTGCTTTTACCCACTGCCAAAGCTACAACATAGCATGACCTACAGATGTAATTCATGTCACCTTTCCTGCAATCTGTTTTGTGGCATCTGCATGTCTTCACAGAACACTGGCACTGAGAAGGGCCAAGTACAGATTAAGGAAAATTATTCTGTGCATAGTTGGATTTCATTAATCCTTTTATAATTTCAGGAATTGCTTCTCTCTGTTAAGGCTTTAAAAAGTCATGATCAGGCTTAATCACTAAAGGGAAAAAGAAAATTAGTTAACAAAAATTATTATGAGATAGCCAGTAACTGCATGGACTAGACACTACAGAGGAATTTGATGGTGGAAATACTCAAACAACAGCCATGAATACATGGAACAGCTGAGAACAGCAACATCTGTGGGTTCTCCAGGACAGGGGGCCCATGCTCCACCCTGCAAGGTACAATCCTGTGAGAGATATGGCCATCAGTGCTGGGAAACAGGAGGGAGAACTGCAGTTGCATGGCTGATTAAAAATCCCAGACTCTGGAACAAAAACTATAATCATAGATAAACCGAGACCAGACACTAGAGCATCTGGGAGAAGTCAGCCTGGCATAGAGGACGTAGGGGAGCAAAAAAGCCAAAATAATAATAATAATAATAATAATAATAATAATAATAAATAAAAAAATAAAAGCACAGATTTTTGGAGTTCTGGTGAATATAATATGGAGAAGGGCTAGGCTCAAACAGAATCAGGCACATATGCAAATCCAGGGGGTGAGGGCCCTTGCATGAAATGCCAGTTTCCTAATTTCTTGATTGTTCCTTAATTGCCCTCAACTCCTTGCCCTTTAGCATTTCAATAGGCCATTAGATCTGCAAGGACTATAAATTGTCCATACTGGGACCCTCTTCTCCATTTTAAAGAAATCTTTTTTTCTTTTCTAAAACAATTATTCTAACAAGCCATTACAGAAAACCTCAAAGACTTGCAATTTAGGCCCAGGCAGGAGCAGAGCTAAAATAGCTCTGAGGGACAAATCAACAAGTCTAGTGGCAGAGAAAATTTGCTAAACACCATAACTTCCCAAGTAGAGGAGAGCATGGCCCAACTCCACTGGTAGTCTTTCTTTCAGGAATTCGGATACAAGGAGCTTGAATTCAGAAACCAGTTTCAGACAGCCACACCCCCAATAGGGTCAGGGTCACTGGGAGAAGTAAAGTCTCCACACATATTTACACTGGTGGGGGAAATATGCACTGGCCAGCACCACCTGGTAGACACCATAGGAGAAGCATGGTGTATAAAGGCCTCACAGAAAGGTCTCATTATTGAGGAAACTCCATACCCTCCTCCAGAGACCTGGGCCTCTCTGGACTGGGAAAATCTGACTGGGGTTGATCATATCTGAGGAGACCCTCACACAAAGGGCTACATAGAAGCAGGGCAAGAAACAGAAAAACAAGAGGTGAGAAACTCTGATCAACTAAACAGAATCTAAGTTAAATTTCTAGAATAAGCTGAACTGAACAGCAAAGTTTGGAGAACAAGGCCAACCAACAAGAAAATCCTAGGTAAAGGAGTGAAAACAAGCTTCAGAATAAACTAATCAAGAAAGTCAGATGCCTAGACAGCTCAACATAATGAGCCATACTAGGAAACATGAAAATATGGACCAGCCAAAGGAAGAAACTAACAGTTCAACAAACATACAGGAGTTGAAGCAATTATTACAAAATGAGTTCAATGAACTGAAGATGGAACTAATTGGACATGTTCAAACAAATCTAAATCAATTCAAAAATCAAGTCAATGAGCTAAGGGAAGACAGCAAAAGAGCTGAAGGACATAAGGAGGACACTGGATGACCATAAGAGAGAATTCATAAAATTGAAAAAGAAAATGGCAGAACTTATGGGAATGAAGGGCATAATGGAGGAGATGAAAAAGACAGTGGAGGGATACAATGGTAGATTTGAACAGGCAGAAGAAAGGACCAGGGAATTGGAAGACTGAACATCTGAATTCACACACACAAAAGAAGAGATAGTGAAAAGAATGGAAAAATATGAGCAGGGTTTTAGAGAGGTGACTGACAACAAGAAACACACAAATATACATTTTATGGGAGTCTCAGAAGGAGAAGAGAGGGGAAAGGGAGCAGAAAGAATAATAGAAGAAATGATCACTGAAATTTTCCCAACTCTTATGAAAGACAGAAAATTAGAGCTTCAAGTACAGTGCACCCCAAACAGAATAGACTCCAATAGACCTACTTCAAGATATTTACTGATCAGATTGTCCAATGTCAAAGACAAAGAGAGAATTCTAAAAGCAGCAAGAGAAAAGCAATCCATCATTTACAAGGGAAACTCAATAATACTGTGTACATATTTCTCTACAGAAACCATGAAGGCAAGAAGATATTGGTATGATATTGTAAGATACTGAAAGAGAAGGACTGTCAACCAAGAATTCTGTAACCAGCAAAATTTTCCTTCAAAAATTTGGGATTGATTAAATTATTTTCAGACAGAGAGATGCTGAGAGAGTTTGTGAATAAGAGACTGGTGCTACAAGAAATACTAAAGGGAGTACTACATGATGACAGGAAAAGAGAGGAGAAAGAGTTTTGGTGGAGTGTAGAAATTAAGATTTTAAGGAGAGTAAAAACAGAGAGAGAAAAAAATAAGACAAGACATATAAGATCCAAAAGACAAAATGAAAGAAGAAAGTACTGCCTTAACAGTAATAACACTAAATGTTAATGGATTAAATTCACCAATAAAAAGACACAGACTGGCAGAATGGATTAAAAAAAACAGGACCCATCTATATGCTGTCTAAAAGAAATTCACCCCAGACACAAGAACAAAAATAGGCTAAAAGTAAAAGGTTAGAAAAAGATATTTCATGCAAACCACAACCAACCAGAAAAAAAGTGAGAATAGCTGTATTAATATCAGACAAAGTAGACTTCAAAAGTAAAACAATTAAAAGAGACAAAGAAGGACACTATATATTAATAAAACAGTCAATTCATCAAGAAAACATAACAAACATAAATGTTTATAAACCAAGCCAGAGTGCCCCAAAACTCATCAGACAAACACTGAAAACACTGAATGGAGAAGCAGATAACCAAAATAGTAGTTGGAGGCTTCAATACACAAGTCTTATCAATGGATAGAACACCTAGACCAACGATCAGCAAGGAAACAGAAATGTTGAATTGTATGATGAATGAAGTAGATTTGACAGAGATTTATAGAATGCTACACCCCACAACAACAGGATACATGTTTTTTCCATGTGCTCATGGAACATTCTCTAGAATAGACCATATGCTGGGTCACAAAGCAAGTTTCAACAAATTTCAAAATGTTGATATTGTAAAAAACACTATATTGTATCATAATGGAATGAAGTTAGAAATAAATAACAGGCAAAGAATTGTAGAATTCATGAATATATGGAGACTAAGCAACACACTCTTAGAAAACCTGGGGATAAAGGAAGAAATTACAAGAGAAATTAATAAATGCCTCAAGGCAAATGACAATGAAAACAAAACATATTAAAACTTATGTGATGCATCAAAGGTGGTGCTGAGAGGGAAATTTATTGCCTTGCATGCCTATATTAAAAGAGAAGAGAGAGCAAAAATTGAGAAATGAACTGTCAACCTGGAAGAATTAGAGAAAGAACATCACATTAACCCCAAAGTATACAGAAGGAAAGAAATGACAAAGTTTAGAGGAGAAATAAATGAAACTGAGAACAGGAAAAAACAGAGAGAATTAAAAAAAAAAAAAACAAAAGCTGATCCTTTGAGAAATTCAACAAAACTGATGGACCCCTAGCTAGGCTACCAACAACAACAACAACAACAACAAAACAGAGAGAGTGGATGCAAATAAATGCAATCAGAAATAGGAAAGGAAGCTTAACTACTGACACTGCAGAATAAAGGAGATAATGAGAAGATACTGTAAGCAATTGTATGATAATAAACTGGACAACCTACACAAATGGACAACTTCCTAGTAAAACATAAACAACCAACACTGACCCAAGAAGAAATAGATGACCTCAGAAAACCAATCACAAGCAAAGAGATTAAGTCAGCCA
This sequence comes from Choloepus didactylus, assembly GCF_015220235.1. Lineage (NCBI taxonomy): Eukaryota > Metazoa > Chordata > Mammalia > Pilosa > Megalonychidae > Choloepus > Choloepus didactylus. The sequence goes on along the minus strand of NC_051335.1, from coordinate 49,318,865 downwards.
TCAAAAAGCTCCCCAAAGAGAAAAGCCCAGGCCCAGATGGCTTCCTGTGTGAATTCTACCAAACATTCATTAAAGAATACCAATTCTGCTCAATTTCTTCAAAGAAATTGAAGAGGAGGGAAAGCTACCTAACTCATTCTATGAAGCCAATATCACCCTAATATCAAAATCAGAGAAAGATACTACACAAAAGGAAAATTGTAGACAAATCTCTTTAATGAATATGGATGCAAAAATCGTCAACCAAATACTTGCAAATGGTATCCAGCATCACATTAAAAAAATTGCACACCACGGCCAAGTGTGGTTAATTCCAGGTATGCAAGTCTTTTTCAACACAATAAAATCAATTAATATAATACAGCATTTAAAAAGTCAAAGCAAAAGAAACACATGATCACCTGGATTGATGCAGAGAAGTCATTTGACAAAATTCAACATCTCTTTTTGATGAAAACACTTCAAAGGATAGCAACAGAAGGGAATTTTCTCAATATGATAAAGGCAATATATGAAAAACCCACAGCTAACAACGTACTCAATGGGGAGAGACTGAAACATTCACTCTAAGATCAAGAACAAGACAGGGATGCACACTGTCACCATTGTTATTCAACATTTTGCTGGAAGTTCTAGCTAGAGCAATTAGGCAAGAAAAAGAAATAAAAGGCATCCAAATTTCAGAGGAAGAAGTAAAACTTTCACTGTTTGCAGATGACTTGATTCTATAAGCAGAAAGTCCAGAAAAATAGACAGCAAATCTATTAGAGCTAATCAATGAATACAGCAAAGTGGCAGGCTACAAGATCAACATGCAAAAATCTGTAGTGTTCTTACACACAAGTAATGTGCAACAAGAAGAAATAAAAAAATAACATTTGTAATAGCAACAAAACATCAGGTATTTAGGAATAAACTTAACAAGGGCCACAAAGACCTATGCAAAGAAAACTAAAAGAAACTGCTAAAAGTAATTGAACAGGACCTAAAAATTGGAAGAACATACTGTGTTCATGGATTGGAAGACTAAATATGATTAAGATGTCAACTCTACCTAAGCTGATTTATAGATTCAATGCAGTACCAATCAAATCCCAACAACTTACTTTGAAGAATAGAAAGACTGATAACCAAATTTATTTGGAAGTGCAAGTTGCCCCAAACAGCCAAAAATATCTTGTGAAAGAGGAACACAGTGGGAGGCCTCACACTACCTGACATTGAAGCATATTATAAAGTTACATTTCTCAAAAGAGTATGGTACTGTCATAAGGATAGAGATACCAATCAATGGAATTGAATAGAATGTTCAGAAATAGACTCTCACATCTACAGACAATTGATCTTTGATAAGGAAGTGAAGCCAAAGCGATGAGGACAGATCATCCTCTTCAATAAGTGGATGTTTGTAGAACAGGTTATCCATTTCCAAAGGAATGAAAGCAGACTCCTACCTCCTCACACCTTATGCAAAAATTAACTGCAATTAGATCAAACTCCTAAACAGAAGTGCTAAGACCATAATACTCTTAGAAGAAAACATAGGGCAATATCTTAAAGATTTTGTGATAGGAGGTGGTTTCCTGGACCTTAAACTGAAAGTGTGAGCAACCAAAGAAAACAAATAGACAAATGGGTTCTCCTCAAAATCAAACACTTTTGTACATCAAAGGAATTTATTTAAAAAAGGAAAAAGCAGCCTACACAATGGGAGATAATGTTTGGAAACCACATATCAGATAAGGGTTTAATATCCAGAATATATAAAGTGATCCTACAGTCAACAACAGAAAGACAAACAACTCAATTAAAAATGGCCAAAAGACATGGATAGACACTTTTCTGAAGAGGAAATACAAATGGCTCAAAAACATGAAAAAATGCTCAGCTTCATTGGCTATTAGGGAAATGCAGATCAAAATCATAATGAGATATCATCTCACACTCCCAGAATGGCCATTTTCCAGAAAACAGAAAATGACAAGTGCTGGAGAGGATGTTGAGAAGGAGACACACTTATTCATTGTTGGTGAGAATGTAGAATGGTGCATCCACTATGGATGACAGTGTGGAGTTTCCTCAGGAAGCTAAGTTTAGATCTGCCATATGACCCAGCTATTCCATTGCTAAGTATATACTCAAAGGAATTGAAAGTTCCAAAGACACAAATGGACATTTGTAAGCCAATATTTATTGCAGCATTATTCACAATTTCCAAGAGACAGAAGCAGGCCAAATTGTCCATCAATGGACGAATGGATCAACAAACTGTGGTATATACACATGATAGAATATTATGCAGCTGTAAGAGAGAACAAAGACATGGAACATATAATAAGGCGGATGAGCCTTGGTGACATTATGTGGGGTGAAGTTAGCCAGAAACAAAAGGACAAATACTGTATGGTGTCACTAATATGAACTAACATTAATGAGCAAACTTTGAGTGTCAAAAGCTGATAACACAGGCTTCCAGGAGATAGAAAGGGTGTAGAGATCATGCATTTGATGCTGAAGGGCTACAGAATGTTCAGGAGGATTGATTGTATAGATGCAGAAATAGCGTAATACTGCGTGATAGCAGTACAATATTATAAGTACACTGAACAAAGATGTCTATGAGTAAAGCTGAAACAGGTGGGATGGGAAATATTTGACCCCAGAGATAAAAATAGATGATGAATACTGGAACTGTATAACTTGGCAAAAACTGGAGTGGCCATTGACTGTTACTAAATGTACAAATATAAATATGTACTCACACATGGGAAAATAAATGATTGTAAACCAGGCAGAGAGCTGAAAAAGGGATGGAATTTGGGAAAAATATAACCAAACAAGATGGAGTCTGTGTTCAACAGTAACATTGTAGTATGCTTCCATTAAATGCAACAAAGGAAATATACCAAAGATAAATGTGCATGAGGGGGATATAAGGGGGAGATATGGGCTTCTTGGATAGGGTGTCTTCTCTCCTTACTGTTATATTGAATTGTAGACATTTTATTTTTCTTTTTACTATCTATTTTATTATTCACCAAAAAGCAGTTTTTCACAATATATTCAAGTGCTGACTGTGGTGATAAATGTACAACTATATGATGACATCATGTACAGCTGATTGCACACTGTGGATAATTATATGTTATAAAAATACAAGTCTATGAAATTGCAGGAAAACTATAAATAGGGGTAAAAGTTCTGAAGAAAACATGGGTAGAGGGATGTACATATTTACTGTTGATGAGGCAGAATGGTGTAGCCTTTCTGGAGGTCACTGTGGTGGTTCCACAAAAAGCTAAGTATGTGGGGACCATAAGGTCCTGCAACCTCAGTATGGGGTATGCACTTGGAAGAACTGAGAGTGGGGACATGAATGGACCTTTGCACATTGGTGTTTATGGAGTCACTATTCATCATTTGCCATGGGTGGAGGTAGCCTAAGTGTACATTGACTGAGGAACAGAATGGTGAAATCTGGTGTATGCATACAATGGAATTTTGAGCAACTACCAGAATTAGTGAATTTGTGAGACACACAAAGAGGTGAATGGATGCTTTAGACAGCATTTTGAATGAAGTACACCAGAAACAATGGCAAACATTATAATGCCTCACCAGTATGGACTAACTAAATTATATAAACTCAGAATTGAATCTTAGAGCACAGCCTAATAGGGAAAAAATCTTTGTGATGTTCCTTAGATGTTAAGCTCTTACAGCAGTCCAATCTATTCTTGAATTGTAATGGCAATCTCCAAGTTCTGGGATGTTGATCCCTTTGTGTATAACCTGATTGGTCTCTGAAACATTGCATATCTGTGTGATACCTGAAACTCAGAGCTAGAGCTCAGCAGATATAAAATTCCAGTATTAATGCATAGAGAAACTGTTAAAAACAAAAAAGCTGAAAAAAGAGCCCAGACTTCAATTAGAGATATGAATGAGGGAGATCTTTTTAAGACTAGGGCAAATTGGGCCAAAGGGTTAAGGTTGAATCTGTGTGTTAAAACTTCAACTTCCATGTGAGATCAAGGGCAGAGATGTTTATTTGGTGTAGGATCTATATTTTCTAAACAATATAACTTCTACAGTCTGTTTGTTCAAACACCACAATTACATGGAACCTTGAATAGGAAGTGAGATATGGTAGGTCTGTATAAGTTCAAGTGAAATAGCAACACATCCCAAATTAATCTGTTTGGAGAATAAAAGTGTATATTTGGGGCCCCCCTGAGGAGCTGGTGGAGGATACAGAAGTGTTTGACTTCCTCACCTAGATTGTTGCTGATGTTCTCACAAACATTGGGACTGATGGCGTGATATGCTGAGCCCTCTGTTTCGGGGCTTGCCCCTATGAAGCTTGTTACTGCAAAGGAGAGGTTAAACCTGCTTATAATTGTGCCTGAAGACTCCCCCTGAGTGTCTCTTTGTTGCTCAGATGTGGCCCTCTCTCTCTAACTATGCTACCTTGGCAGGTGATTTCACTGCTCTCCCCACCATGTGAGACCTGACTCCCAGGGGTGTAAATTTCCTTGGCAATGCAGAATATTACTCCTGGGGATGAATCTATACCTGGCATTGTGGGATTGAGAACATCTTCTTGACCAAAAGGGCAAGCAAAATGAAAAATAAAGCTTCAGTGGCTGAGAGATTTCAAATGGAGTCGAGAGGTCACTCTGGTAGACATTCTTACACACTATATAGATAATAATTTTTAGGTTTTATTATATTGGAATAGCTAGAAGTAAATACCTGAAACTATCAAACTCCAACCTGGTAGCCTTGAACATTGAAGATGTTTGTATAACTATGTAGCTTACAAGGGGTGACAATGTGATTATGAAAACCTTGTGGATCACACTCCCTTTTTCCAGTTTATGGACGGAAGAGTGGAAAAATGGGGAAAAAAACTAAATGAAAAATAGGAAGGGATGGTGGGATGATTTGGGAGTTTTTTTTACTTTTATTTTTTATTCTTATTCTGATTCTGCCTTGTGTAAGGAAAATGATCAAAAGTAGATTGGGGTGATGATGAATGCACAACTATATAATGATACTGTGTAAAGTTGATTGTCCATCATGGGTGATTGTATGGTATGTGAATATATCTCAATAAAACTGAATTTAAAAAAGAATAATACATTATACATATAGAAATGTAGGAAAATAATGAAGAGAAGAAATCACTTAAAAGCAGACTCAAGACATCTGTACAGTAAGCAAAGCTTTGAGGTATTTCACTGCATGTTTCTTTAGACAATACATGCTGCTTTCCTTTTCATCTTGAGACTCTACTGGCTTCACAGCATGGAGACATATTAAGACAAAGACAAGGCCAAGAGTGTCACAGATTTATGAAGTTCTTCCCCTATTCATGGGTACTATGTGACAGCAGTTTAGTTACACATTGTTCCATGTCTTTGTGTATGTAGTTTCACTGAAAGCTTTAAAAATAAAAAAAGCTATCACTCAATTACTTCCTCCTGCCAAAATCCAGTAGTGACATAAGGGGTGAAAGGTACTGGGAGCCCACAAGCACTATGCTCTTGAGAATGATCCAAAATGGGTCACTAGTAAGCCTGTACATGGCCAGGTGGCAAGCACTAAGCCCTTCAGCTGATGGCCTTTCACATGATGGATTTCAATGCCTATGACAGAATCCTGAGGTATTCTGAGCTCTGGGACCTGGCATCCAGCATTAGCACAACAACATCTTGTCACACCTTCAATTTTACAGAATCCTATGGAGCAGTGAAACTTTTCTCCTGATGACAGGCTAGTTTCTTGACCTTTAGATGCAGTTTTAGGGAAGATATAGGGCTTCTGGCTCAGAAATGCTTGGCATGTCACACTGTTCACAATGCATTAAGGCTGGATGGTTCAAAAAAGTATAGGCAGTACAATTCCTCTGAGCTCCTTGATCATTTTCTGTGTCTTGATTCTTTGGTGTTTTGATGGTGGACCTTGGATCTTTGGGTTTTGGTGGCACAGGACCTACAGATTCAATATTTTCATAAAGGTTATGAATATCTCTAGGATTAAAATGTGGTCCTTCGGCTTGAAAAAATCAATTTATTTGGTTAAGGAATCACTATTAATCTGGAGTTGTCTATTACAACATCTCAACTGCTGCATTTCTTTGAGGGAAGATATCTGGGATATGGAATTTGACCTTTGCAGACCCCTTCAAGTTAGATTATTTTCCATTTCAGTTACATCAGATTTTGATTTATCCAGCTTTTTCTTTTGAATCTCAAGTTCTCTTTGAAGTCATTCCATTCTGGTCTTCTGCTGTACCAACAAAGCTTCTGTGTAGGCAGCATCATCAGATCCCATGCTCAGTTTCCACATGTACTAAAGCAGGGTCTGTGAGGTGGTGAACACTCTCTGTTTCTGCCTAATGATCAGGATGGTTTAGAAGATTTGTAAGTTCAAAGGTGGGGGGCACCACCCCTGGAGACACTGCTTGGGTTTTGCTTGGAGAAACTGTAATCTTAAAAGTGTTCTTGGTATTGTGCTGCATGACCACCACATGAGGGGAAGTTACAGAGTTGGCATCTACTGCCCAACTTTGGGGATGGGGTGGTGAATAAAGGCAGGGCCCATGTTCACTTACCCATATAAGTTCTTGCAGGTGGCAGACACTCCAGTGTCAGTGGATATGAAGATTGTAGGCTGATTCTACATGACCTGGTCATGGAGGAATTAGCTGAAATATAGACCTTAGGTTGACTACGGAACATCACCTTCTCAGTATTTGGGGCTATGGCAGCTATGTAAACAGTGGGCTGATTTCTATTTAAGGCCTGGCTGTTGTCTGAAGAGGAATGGCTGGAGGATCAAAGTCCAGAGGAATGCAACTTTGAAGAATTGTTCCTTTGTGGGGTTCAAGTATAATTGCAGTCTGCTTTCTCTGAGGTTCTTTGAAGTATTCAGAATGTTATATTGGCCACGGCAGAAGACTGTGAACTACCAAGTGGATGGATTGTTGGTGGTTGTAGACTAGTATGTGAGCTAATGATCATGTAGACCTGAGAGGTCTGGTAACCTTGCTGACTGGGTTGCTGGATTGAGGTATGTGGCAGAGGGTTAGATGTAGGATAGGTAGTCCAGAGACCAGCTTGTGAAGGTTGATAGACTTGTTGAGGTCTCAAGGGATTGAACTGAGAAATGCAGCCAGAATTCTAATGGGTCTGTTTAGCTGTACCACTAAGAATCATAATATAAGGCCTAATATAGATAGAATTTCCCTGTTGACTGTTCAGTACAGGCAGAGGTACACAATAGACGTGCAAAGATGTAGAACTATTACCACTGGTCTGGATATTTGGGGCTAAAGTTACCATAATGGGTTTAAATCTGGAAGTTTGTTAACAAAGATTAGATATTCCTTTGCTGCCTAAGTGAAATCCAAGATGTGGTGCTGAATTTGAAGCACAAGATGGACTGGACATTCCAAAATGATTAAAACTTTGAGGAACTTGAGCAGGTGGTGTCTGTGGCTCCTTCTGATATAGTTCCTTATTGGACTGGATATCTTAAAGTTATACATCACTGGTGCTGTGCATTAGAGTCTGACCTCCATTCATTATATTCCCTTCTTTTCCATGGTGGTAAAAATTCTGTGACTGCAAGTCCAAGACGGGAGAAGTTATGCTATTGCATAGACCAAAAATTCCAGAATCACCCCAAAAACTCAAATCTCCTTCACCATAAAGATGCCTTGTACTCTGCTGAGACAGAACTGCACAGAAGACATCCAGGTTATTGTTATTCTGTAACATGCACCTGGATACAACTTCAGGTACTTCAGGGAATTTTTGTTGAAGGTCATGTAAAATCTGAAAATCAGTGTTTTTGCTTCCTTGGGCCATTTGTATGTCACCTGATCGGGACTATCTGTGTAGTAGGCAAGTTTAGTTAGGCCTTAGGGGAAATAGTTCTCATCTCTTCCATCAGAGCATCTTCTAGAAATAGAAAAATTCAAATTGTAGATATTCTTGGTTAGCATTCTAGTTTGCTAATGCTGCTGGAACACAAAACACCAGAAATGAATTGGCTTTTATAAAGGGGGTTTATTTGGTTACAGTTACAGTCTTAAGGCCATAAAGTGTCCAAGATAACACATCAGCAATTGGGTACCTTCACTGGGGGATAGCCAATGGTGTTTGGAAAATCTCTGTTAGCTGGGAAGGCACATGACTGGCATCTGCTCCAAAGTTCTGGTTTCAAAATGGTTTTCTCCCAGGACGTTCCTCTCTAGGCTGCAGTTCCTCAAAAATGTCACTCTTAGTTGTACTTGGGGTATTTGTCCTCTCTTAGCTTCTTCATAACAAGAGTCTGCTTTCAATGGCTGTCTTCAAACTGTCTCTCATCTGCAGCTCCTGTGCTTTCTTCAAAGTGTCCCTCTTGGCTGTAGCAAGCTTGCTCCTTCTGTGTGATCTTATATAGTGCAACAGTAATTGAATTCAGACCCACCCAATGGGTGGGCCAACACCTCCGTGGAAATTATCCAGAGTCATCACCCACGGTTGGGTGGGGCACATCTCCATGGAAACACTCAAAGAATTACAATCTAATTAACACTGATAGGTCTGCCCACACAAGATTACATCAAAGATAATGGCATTTGGGGGGACATAATACATTCAAACTGGCACAGTTAGCTCATTCCCATTTTTTTAGCTTACAAATTTTTAATTAACTGCAGTGAGCTCATTTCTACTGGATACTTCTTTTCTAGGGTGGGTCCAAGAACTGGGTCTGAAGCCTTCTGCCCCCACAACCCCTCCTTTGGTACCATTAGCACCAGGGCCACTGTTTCCACCCCAAAGGCCATGGCCAGTGCTACTGCCACTGCCACCCTAGGACTGGCAGAGAGATTCAGAACCAACTCAATCCAGACAGGACTACCAATGGCCCAGAAACTTCAGACATGAAGGTTTGGGTTACCACACTGAGTAAAGAAAAATGGCCAGCTGAAGTGCTTGCTGAGAGTAAAGGGAAACTGAAATGAGTAGTGGAAGTAGGTAGTGATAAATATGAAATATGACCATATGACCAGAAACAGAAACAAGGACTATGATGGCATGAATATTTCCTCCTTGTTTTGTTATGAGTATGTTTCTATTTGTCTATAAAGCAAGTATCTTTTTCTTCTCTACCTTATCCCCTTATCATATGACATAAGCTGTATTGTTCATTTTGCAGTATTTAAGTTATAGGAAATTAAGTTTAAGAGTCAATTTTACCTGAGAGGTGGAGCAAAATGGCAGAGTGGTGAGGTGTGTGTTTTAGTTACTCCATTGGGACAGCTGGTAGATAGCCAGGAACTGTGTGGAACAGCCACCTCAGAGAAATGTGTGTTCAGCAACACATCATACAACAGTCTGGAATGGGTGGAAGCATCTGAGATTGCAGCAAAACCTGTAAGTTCCCCTGGTCAGGGGGCTGGTGTGCCTCCCTACCTGGCATAGCAGACCATCTTGTAGCTGTTTTCCCAAGGGAAGAGAAAACAGTCTGTGATAGGAACTAGGAGGGAGTCTCAACCTATCCTCAGTTGCAGAATTGATTAATAAACTCAGACTGCTGAATAGAAGCTCCAACCACAGATAAACTGAGACAAGACACTAGAGAATCTGGGAGAAATCATCCAGCAGAGAGGAGACAGGGTTAGCAAAAACAGCCAAAATTAAAAAAGAGACTTTTGGAGTTGGGGGTGTTCAGAATATGGGGAATGGCTGGACTCCAACAGAAATGGGCACATATGCAAGTTTGGGAAACTGGACCTTTCTCTTAAAAGCTGTTTTTTCTGGTTCCTTGTTTCCTGTTCTCTTGCTATCCAGCTCCTTATGTTTTTAAATTTCAATAGCCCATCAGAACTCCTGTATCAACCCAGCTTCCCTGCATGGGAGGAATTAAAGTTGCCTCAGAGTAACTATTCAGTAACAAAAGATAATAGCCTAAAGGGCTTATCTTTAAATAGTCAATTCTGGGACTGACAAAACTTGGGAGCTAGGGAAAGGCCTTTTTCTTTTTTTCTCTTTTTGATTTTTGTTGTTCTTTTTTTCAAATAGCTATTGTAAGTAGCCTATTACAGAAAGCCTCGAAGATTTGCAATTGGCCAGTGGACCCAGGCAAGAGAGGAGCTAAGATAGTTCTGAGAGACAAACCAATGAATCTAGTGGGAGAGACAAATCTCTAAAGGACATATCTCCCCCCAAGAAAAGGGGAGGGCATGGTGCAGCTCAGTTGGCCAGCCCTCCTTCTGAGTACTCTGTGCCCAGGGCCTGGAAAACAGAAATGAACTTGAGTCAGTCACACCCCTGAGAGGGACAAGGTCCGTGGAGAATCAAAGGCACCTGTGACAACTCTTTACCCTGGAGGGGAGCTGCAGGGTGAAAAGTGACATCTGCTGGACAGGATAAGAAAACCACAGAGTCTAGAGGTTTCAGAGGAGGTTTTGACAGCCTTCAGATTCTTATTCTCAAGGAAACTCCATACCCTGCTCCTGAGACTTGGGCCTGCCTGGACTGGGAAAATCTGAGTGGGGTCAATCATATCTGAGGAGGCTATCTCACAAAAAGATTACATAGAGGTAGAGCAAGGATCTGAAAAACAAGAGATGAAAAATTCTGATCAACTAAACAGAAGTTACAGTAGAGGTCTAGAATAAGTTGAACTGAATAATAAAAAAAAGATAGAGAACAAAGCAAACTAACAAGAAAATCCCAGGTAGAAGAGTGAAAACAAGCTCCAAAATAAATTAATCAAAGAAAACAAGATGCATAGACAGCTTAAGATAATGAGCCACACCAGGAACATGAAAATATGAATGAACCAAACTAACACATCAGATGTCATACAGAAATTGAAACAACTGATTATTAACCAAACAGATCTCCTAAATTCAGAAATCAAGACAAAAATTAATTCAATGAGCTTAGGGAAGATATGGCAAAACAGATGAAAGATAAATAGAAGATATTGGGTGAACATAAGGAGGAATTCTGAAGTATGAAAAAGCAAATGGAAAAATTTATGGGAATGAAAGCCACAATAGAAGACATAGAAAACACAATGGAGACTTACAACACCAGATTTGAAGAGGCAGAAGAAAGGATAAGTTAACTAGAGGACAAAACATCTGAAAACCCACATAAAGGAACAGACAGGGGAAATATGAGCAGGATGTAAGATACCTGAATAAAAACATGAAGTGCATGAATATATGTGTTATGAGTGTTGCAGAAGGAGAAGGGAAGGGAAAGGGGGAAGAAAGAATAATGGAAGAAATAATCAATGAATATTTCCCAAATCCTATGAAAGAAATAAAATTACAGCTTCAAGATGTGAAGAATACCCCAAACAGAATAGATCTCAAGAGACATTCTCCAAGACACGTACTGATCTGACTGTCCAATTTCAAAGACAAAGAGAGAATTCTGAAAGCAGCAAGGGAAAATTGATCCACCACACACAAGGGAAGCTCAATAGGACAATGTACACATTTCTCTGCAGAAACCGTGAATTCAAGAAGACAGTGGTATGATATATTTAAGATACTGAAAGAGAAAAACTGCCAACCAAGAATTCTATACCCAGCAAAATGTCTTTCAAAAATGAAGGAGAGAGAGAGGAAGAAGATGGAGGCATAGAGAGGAGTGGAAGATAGTTAGTCCCGCTGGAATAACTAATAAATAACCAGGAACAACTAGTAAAAAATCTGGAATAACTGTGGGGGGACAAATGTCACCTTCCACTCATTATACAACAACCTGACATGGGAGGAATGCCCTAGATCAAAGCACAAAATCTTGTGTGTATCTTCCCTAAGAGAAAGAAGGTGGGGCGAAGCTCTACCAACCACTTTCTATCCAGAACAAGATACCAGAGCCTGGAGGAAAACAGCCATGGCCCACACCTTCTTAGACCAGTCAGGAGCTACAGGATGCAAGGCAGAAAACAGGATGACTTGAGGCATTACATGGTGTATCAATCTTCTAAGACAGCCTCAGAGAAAGTGGATACTATTTCCATTATTGCCTCCTTCCAAGACCTGGGCCTGTTCTGGTCTGGGAAAATCTGATTGGAGTAACCAAGAAAACCAGATGCCTAGATAGCAGAAATCTACAACATACATTAAGAAAAATGAACTAATGGCCCAGTCAAAGGAACAAACTTACACTTCAACTGAAATACAGAAATTTAAACAAAAAATGCTAAATCAATTCAAAAAGTTTAGGGAAGATATGGCAAAAGAGATGAAGCATATAAAGAAAACACTGGGTGTACAATTGGTAGAAATCAAAAGTTTGAAAAAAAACTGGCAGAATCTATGGAAATGAAAGGCATAGCACAATAGATGAAAGACATAATGGAGACATACAACAGCAGATCCCAAGAGGCAGAAGAAAACACTCAGGAACTGGAGAACAAGAAAACTGAAAGCCTACACACAAATGAACTGACAGAGAAAAGAATGGAAAAATATGAGCAACTTCTCCAGGAACTGAATGACAACATGAAACACAGGAATGTATGTGCTGTTGGTGTCCCAGAAGTAGAAGAGAAGGGAAAAGGAGCAGAAGCAATAATATAGGAAATAATCAATGAATATTTCCCATTTCTTGTGAAAGGTATAAAATTATGGATCCAAGAAGGGCAGCATACTTCAAACAGAAGACATGTGAGTAGGCTTACACCAAGACACTTAATAATTACATTACCAAATGTCAAAGATGAAGAGAGAATCCTGAAATCAGCAAGAGAAAAGTGATCCATCACATACAAAGGAAGCTTGATAAGACTATGTGTGCATTTCTCAATAGAAACCATGGAGGCAAGAAGAAAGTGGGACAATATATTTAAGATAATGAAAGAGGAAAGAAAAAATAACCAAGAATCCTATATCTGACAAAACTTTCCTTCAAATATGAGGGAGAGTTTAAAATATTCTCTGACAGACAATGACAGAGTTTGTGAACAAGATACGTGCTCTATAAAAACTAAAGGGAGCCCTGCAGACAGAAAGGAAAAGACAGGAATGAGAGTTTTGGAACACAATTGTGGGAGATAGTAGCACAGCAATATAAGTACACTGAACAAAGATGGCAGTGAGTATGTTTGAAAGAGGAAGGTTAAGGGCATGTGGGACACCATAAGGAAAGAGGAAGGATATAGACTGGGACTGCATACCTCAGTGAAAATTAGGGTGTTCAGTGGTTGTGATGAAAGGTACAAATATATTTTTACATGAGGTAGAACAAATGAATGTCAGCATTGTAAGGTGCTAAAAATGGGGTGGGATTAGGGGAAAAAGACAATCTGCAAACTAGAGACTATAGTTAACAGAAACATTGTCTTATGCTTCCTTTAGTATATCAAAGGCAATATACCAAAGCTAAATGCATATGAGGGAGACATAGGGGAAGATTCTGGGACTCCTGACATTAATGATGTTGTCTGACTCTTTATTCTACTTTAATTTAATGCTATCTTTCCTCTTGTTGCTTCCTAGCTGTTACATTTTTTTCTCTCTGTCTCTTTCCTTTTTCTTTTTCTTTTGTCCCTCTATCTTCTTTGACTTTTCCTACTTCTTTGTGGAAGAAATGAAAGTGTCCTTATATAGATAGTGGTGATGGTGGTGAATGCATATATGTGACTATACAGGGAACCATCAATTGTTTACTTAGGACATAATGTATGGTGTGTGTACAAAACTGTCTTTAAGAAATGGGTTGATAAAGAAACTTTGAGGGCACTATATTGAGTGAAATAAGACAGACACATAAGGACAAATATTGCAGGGTCTCACTGATATGAACTAATTATAATATACAAATAAATAAACATGGAATATAAGTTACCATGGTATAGAATCAGGCTAAAAATGGGTAGTGGTGGCTTATTTTGAGCAGATTGGTCAACTAGGGTGAACTTAAACATTTGGAAATGGACAGAGGTGATGGTAGCACATTGTGAGAATAACTAACAGTGCTAAATGGTGTGTGAAAGTGGTGCAAAGTGTAAGCTTGTAGTCACATATGTCACCAGAAGCAAAGTTGGAGGTTAAAAGATGGGAATGTATAAAACACTGAATCTTGTGATGGACAATGTTCATGACTAACTGTACAAATATTAGAAATCTCTCTTATGAGCTAGAATAAATATATGGCACTATAACTAGAAGTTAATAGAGGAGCATATAGGAAAAAATATACCTATTGGAAACTATATACTACACTTAGTAACACTCTTTCTTCAACATTAACAAATGTACCATACTAAGACTATAAATCAATAATTGAGGGAGAGTTGTTTCGTGTATGGGAGGATTTGAGTTTCCTTTTTTGTCTTTATTTCTTTTCTGGAGTAATGAAAATGTTCTAAAAATTGAAAAAAAATGCGATGATGGATGCACAGATGTTTGATGGCACCATGGGCAATTGATTGTACACTTTGTATCTTTGGATAATTGTATGGTGTGTGACCAATCTCAATAAAAATATAAATAAAAAATGGGGGAGAAATCAAAACATTTTCAGACAGACAGACACTGAGAGAGTTTATGAATATGAGAGCTGTCTTTAAAGAAATAATAAAGGGAGTGCTAAAGGCTGATAGAAAAAGATCAAAGAGAGAGGCTGGAGAGTAGTATAGAAATTAAGACTATTTGGAAGGGTAAAAGGAGAGAGAGAGAAAAAAATAAGACATGAAATATAAAATCCAAAAGATAAAATGGTAGAAGAAAGTACTGCACTTACAGTAATAACCTTAAATATCAATCGATTAAATTCCCCAATAAAAGCACATAGACTGGAGGAATGGATTAGAGAACAAGAACCATCTATATGCTGTCTACGAGAAACTCACTTCAGGCACAAGGACAAAAATAAGCTGAAAGTGAAAGGTTGAAAAAAGATATGTCATACAAACAACAACCAGAAAAAAAGTGGGAAAACTATATTAATATCAGACAAATTAGACTTCATATGTGAAACAATCAACAGAGACAAAAGTGACACTATATGTTAATAAAAGGGGCAATTCATCAAGAAAACATAACAATCATAAAAATTTATGCACTGAGTCAGAGTGCCCCAAAATACATCTGGCAAAAAAAATAAACACTGAATGGACAAGTGGATACCTCTACAATAATGGTAGAAGTATACCACTCTCACCAGTGGATTGAACATCTAGAAAGAGGATCAATAATGAAACAGAGATGTTGAATTTTATGATAAATGATCTAGACTTGATAGACATTTTTAGAACTTTACACTGCACAATAGCATGACACACATTTTTCTCAAGTGCTTATGGATCGCTCTCTAGGTTAGACCACATGTTGGGTCATAAAGCAAGTCTCAACAAATTTAAAAGAATACATATTATTCAAAACACCTTTGCAGATCATAATGGAATAAAGTCGGAAATCAGTAACAGGAAGAAGGTTGGAAATTCACAAATATATGGAGGCTACATAACACACTCTTAGAAAACAAGTGGTTAAAGGAAGAAATTACAAGGGAAATCACTAAATATCTAGAGGCAAATGAAAAGGAAAACACAACGTATCAAAACTTATGGGATGCAGCAAAGGTGGGGCTGGGACTACAATTTATTGTCCTAAATTCCTATATTAAAAGAGAAGAAAGAGAAAAAATTGAGAAATTAACTGCTCACCTGGAGGAACTAGAAAAAGAACAGCTAAATAATGTGAAAGCATACAGAACGAAATAAATAAAATATGTTACAGCAGAAATTAATGAAATTGAGAACAGGAAAACAATAGGGTCAACAAAACCAGAAGTTTGTTCTTCGAGAAAATAAATAAAATCAATGGACCCTTAGCTAGGCTAACAAAAGAAAAATGAGAGCAAGAGAGTGGATGTAAATTAACACAGTCAGAAATGGAAAGAGAGACATAACTACTGACCCTGCAGAAATAAAGGGAATAATCAGAGGATACTACAAGCATATATACACTAAAAAATTATACAACCTACATGAAATAGACAACTTCCTAGAAAAGCATGAATAACCAATGTGGACTCAAGAATAAATAGGTGACCTCAACAAACAAATCACAAGTAAAGAGATTAAGTCAGTCATCAAAAAGCTCCCAAAGAAGAAAAGCCTAGGGCCAGATGGCTACACATGTGAATTCTACCAAACATTCAAAAAAGAATTAGTAACAATCCTGCTCAAACTCTTCAAAGAATTGAAGAGGAGGGACTGCTACCTAACCCATTCTATGAAGCTGACATCACCCTAATATCAAAGTCAGACAAAGATACCACAAGAAAGAAAATTATAGACCAATAGATGCAAAAATCCTCAACAAAATACTCAAAAATTGAATCCAGCAGCACATTAAAAGAATTATACAATTCTTTAAATAAATCAAGTGTGATTTATTCCAGGTGCAAGACTGGTTCAACATAAGAAAATCAATTAATGTAATACACCACAGCCATAAATTGAAATGGAAGGAACACATAATTATCTTGATCAATGCAGAAAAGGCATTTGACAAAATTTAACATCCTTTCTTGATTAGAACACTTCAAAGGATAGGAACAGAAGGAAACTTTCTCAATACAATAAAGGCAATATGTGAAATAAAAAAAAAAAAAAACACAGCTAACATCATACTCAGTGGGGAAAGACTGAAAGCTTTCCCTATAAGATCAGGAACAAGACAGGGATGCCCAGTGTCACCATTTTTAACCAACATTGTGCTAGAAGTTCAAGGTAGAGTAATTAGGCAAGAAAGGAAATAAAATGAATCCATATTGGTTAAGAGGTAATAAAACTTTCATTGTTTGCAGATGATGTGATCTCCTATGCAGAAAATCCAGAAAAATCTACGGTAAAATTACTAGAGCTAATCAGTGAATACAGCAAAGTGGCATGCTACAAGATCAACACATAAAAAATCAGTAGTTGTCCAATACACAAGTATGAGCAGCAGGAAGAGGAAACCAAGAAAAATCTTCCATTTACAATAGCAATCAAAACAATCAAGTATTTAGGAATAAACTTAACCAAGGCCTCAAAAGCCCTTTACACTGAAACTGTACGAAACTGCTAAAAGAAGCTGAACAGGACCTAAAAAATGGAAGAAAATAATGTGTTCATGGAGTGGAAGACTAAACATAGTTAAGATGTCAATTCTACCTAAACAGATTTATAGATTAAATGCAATACAAATTGAAATCCCATCAACTTATTCTGCAGAAATAGAAAAAAAAATAACTAAATTTATTTGTAAGGCAAGGTACCCCAAATATCCAAAAATATCTTGAGGAAGAAGAACTGGGAGGTCTGTCACTACCTGACTTTGAAGCATTCTACAAGGCAACAGTGGTGAAAACAGCATGGTACTGGCATAAAGATAGAGATACTGACCAATGGAATCAAATTGAGTGTTGAGAAATAGACCCCCTCATTTATAGACAATTGATCTTTGATATGGCAGTCAAGCCAAAACAACTGGGACAGAGCAGCCTCTTCAATAAATGGTGTTTGGAGAAATAGATATCCATATCCAAAAGAATAAAAGAGGGCTCCTCTCTGACACCTTCTACAAAAATTAACTCAAAATGGATTAAGGATCTAAACATTAGTGCTAAGATCATAAGATTTTTAGAAGAAATTGTAGGGAAATATCTTAAAGATCTAGTGATGGAAGGTGGCTTCCTAGACCTTATACCCATAGCATTGGCAATCAAAGAAGAAATATATAGGTTGGATCTTCTCAAAATTAAACACTTTTGTATATCAAAGGACTTTGTCAGGAAAGTAAAAAGGCAGCCTACACAATGGGAGGCAATATTCGGAAACCATGTATCAGATAAGGATTTAATATCCAGAATATTTGAAGAAATCCTAAAATTCAACAACTGAAAGACAAACAACCCAATTTAAAAAATGGAAAAAAGACATGGATAGATATTTTTCTGAAGAGGAAACACAAATGGCTCAAAAACATATGAAAAGATGTTCCATTTCACTGGCTATCATGGAAATGCAAATCAAAACCACAATAAGATATTATTTCACACCTACCAGAATGGCATTATCCAAAAAACAGAAAATTAGAAGTGCTGGACAGGATGTGGAAAAGAGAAACACTTATATACTCTTTTTGGGAATGTAGAATGGTGTATCCACTGTGGAGACAGTATGGCATTTCCTCAGTAAGCTAAGTATAGAATTGCCATATGATCCAGCAATTCCATTACTAGGTATATACCCAAAAAAACTTAAAGGTAAGACACAAACAGACATTGTAAACCAATGTTTATAGCAGGGTTATTCATGATTGCCAAGAGATGGAATTGGCCCATATGTCCATCAATGGTTGAGTGGATAAACACACTGTGGTATATAGGTATATACACACAATGGAATATTAGACAGCTGTAAGACAGAGCAAAGTCATGGAACATATAATAATGTGGATGAACATTGAGGATGTTATGTTGAGTGAAGTTAGCCAGAAACAAAAGGAAAAATACTGTGTGGTCTCACTAATATGAACTAACATTAAGGAACAAACATTGAGAATTAAAACTGAGAACACAGGTTATCAGGAGATAGAAAGTTGTTAGAGATCAGGCACTTCATGCTGAAGGATTATAGAATGTTCAATAGGATCAACTGTGTAGATCCAGAAATGGAAATTGAAGTGCTGTGTGATGGTAGCAGAGTATTGTAGATGCACTGACCAAGTATGTCTGTGAATAGCATTGAGGGAGGAGGGCTGGGGGCATGTGTGTTACCAGAGGAAAGGATTGACAATAGAGACTGGGACAGTTTAGCTTGGTGAAACCTGAAGTGGTCAGGGATGGTGACTAAACACACAAATGTAAAAATGTTTTTACATGGGAGAGAACATATGAACAGTAACCTTGTGGGATGTTGAAAAGGGGAGGATATTAGGGAAAAGTATATAACCAATGCAACTGGAGTCTGAGGTTAACAATAACATTGTAGTATGCTCCTGTTAAATGTGGCAGGGGCAATATACCAAAGCTGAATGTCTGAGAGAGAGAGGTGTAAGGGAGGGGTACAGGATTCTTGGTAGTGGTGCTGTTGACTCACCTTATTGCTGCATTTTAGTTTATTTTTACTTTTACTTTTATCCTTTTTATTATTCTTTTGTTTCAATTCTCTTTTTTGAGTAATGAGCATGTGTAAGTGCTAATTGTGTTGTTGAATGCACCACTATATAATGATACTGTAAACAATGGTTGTACACTGGGATTACTCTATGGTATTTGAATATATCCTTATAAAATTGCAGGGAAAAATAAACAGAGGGACACAAGTGCTGGAGAGAACTTGGAGAGAGAAAGATGAACGTATTTGCTATTGGTGGGGAAGTAGAAGGTTGTAGCCTATCTGGAGGAGGGTACAGTGGTCCCACAAGAAGCTAGGTATGTGGGGGTTTCAAGGTCCTGCAACCTCAGTATGGGATATATACTTGGAAAATTGGAGAGCAGGGACATGAATGGACATTAATGCACTGGTATATATGGCAGCAGTATTCACTATTTGCAATAGATGGAGGTGGCCTAAGAGTACATTGACTGTTGAACAGAATAGTGAACTGTAGTGTATGCATACAATAGAATATTGAACAGCTACAAGAAGAAATGAAGCTGTGGGATGCACAACTAGGTTAATGGACCTTGAGTACAGCATTTTGAGTGAAGCACACCAGAAATGAGAGGACAAACATTATAATGCCTCACTAATATGGACTAACTATAATGTGTAAACTCTGATAACAATCTTAGAGCACAGCTTATCAGGGAAATGCTTATTGTAATGGTCCCTAGATTGCAAGCTCTTACAACAGTCACATTTATTCCTGAGTTGTAATGGTTGTCTCCAAATCCTGAGATGCTGAGCTCCTTGTGTATAACCTGGTTAGTCTTTGGACTATTGGTTATCTGTGTGACACCTGAGACTCAGATCTAGAACTTGGCAGCTGTGAATGTCAGTATTACTACCTATGACAACTGTTGAAAGAGCTGGGAAAGAATTCAAAACTTCGTTAGCGATATGAATGAAGAGAATCTGGTTAGGACTGAGGCAAATCAGGCCCAAGGGTAAAGGACAATACTCACTGAGTTTTAAAACTACAGCTTATGTGTGAGACCAAAGGAGGAGATGTTTATCTGGTGCAGGATCTATATTTTCTGTAGCACTCTAGATAATTTAACTTGTATGATCAATTTGTTTGAACACCATAGATGCAGAGAGTGGTGAATGGGAAGTGAGATTTGATGAGTTTGTACAGGCTGGGGTGAAATCCTGACACATCCTGAAGTAATATGGTCAGAGACTATAAGTGTATTTGTGAGACCCCCCGAGGAGTTGCAGAATGGTTGGGCTTCCTCACCTGGGCTATTTCTGATTTCCCTGCAAGCACTGAGGACTACCAATTTTGTGGGCTGAGCCCTTGATCTGGGGGCCTTCCCCTGTGAGGCTAGTTGCTGCAAGAGAGGGGTTAAGCCCACATAGAATTGTGCTAGGAGTCCCCCCAGAGAGCCTCTTTGTTGCTCAGATATGGCCCCCTCTATCTCTAGACCCCCTCAGCAGGTAAACTCACTGTTCTCACCCCTACTTGAGATGTGACTCCTGGGATTGTAACTCCCCCTGTCAACTTGGGAAATAACTCCTGGAGATGAGACTTGACCCAGCACTGTGAGATTGAGAAGATTTTCTTGACCAAAAGGGGGAAGAGAGGTGAAACAAAGTAAGGTTCCAGTGGCTGAGAGATATCAAATGGATTCAAGATGTCACTCTGGAGTGTGTTCTTATGCACTATATAGATATCACCTTTTACTCTTTAGTGTGTTGGAATGGCTAGAAGGAAATTCCTGAAGCTGTCAAACTGCAAACCAGTAACCTGGATTCTTGACTACGATTGTATAACAATGTAGGTTGCATAGTGTGACTGTGTGACTGAAAACCTTGTGGCTCCCAGTCCCTTTATCCAGTGTATGGACAGATGATTGGAAAAATGGGGACAAAAATTAGATGAAGACTAGGGTGGGATGGAGGGGATGGAAAGATTTAGGTGTTCTTTTTTTATTTTATTTTTATTTTGAAGTAAGGAAAAGGTTCAAAAATTGATTCTGGTGATGAACACACAACTGTATGATGGTGCTGTGAATAATTTATTGTACACTGTGGATGACTGTAGGGTATGGATATATATCTCAATTAAACTGTATTAAAAAAGTAAATGAACAATTGGTGGGAGGAAGGGAATGGGATGTTTTGGAGGTTCTTTTTTATTTTAATTTTAATTTTATCTTTTTGAGTAATGAAAATCTTCCATGTTTGATTGTGGTGATGAAAGCACAACTATATGATGATACTGTGAACAACTGATTGTACACTTTGAATGATTGTACGTTATGTGATTATATCTCAATAAAATTGCATAAAAATAGAAAAACAAAAATATAAAAATATATGAAAGATAAAATAAAATACATTTTGAAAATTAAAAAAAAAATTAAAAAAAGAGGCAATGTTACCCAAGGACTTGCACTCTATTCTGGAGAGATTTAGTGCATTTCTGATTGTACACAGGACAGCTGAGTATCGTTAGTTGAAATATATGTCTGTTACTGTGCTCTATTTAGAGATTAAGTACATGGTTTAAGGTGATGTGTGTAACTGCCAATTTGACAAGGGGTGGACTGTGTTGGTTAGATTCATGTGTCAACTTGGCCAGGTGATTGTGTCCAGGTGTCTGGTCAAGGAAGCACTGCCTTAACTGTGACTGCAACAACATTTGTGGCTGGTTACTAAACCAGAAGGCTGGTTTATTAAATCATCAGTCAACTGACTGCACCTGTGACTGATTGTATCAATGACAGTCATATTTTCTGCAATGACAGAATTAAATCACCTGATTTAATCCAATCAGTTGAAGACTTTTAAGGGAGAATGTGAGAGAACGTTCCCTTCTTTTTCAGCTAGCCAGCATCTCTTGAGGTGTTCATCAAACACCTTCATGAGAGTTGCCAGTTCACTGCCTGCCCTATGGGATTTGGACTTGTGCTCCTGCCCTATGGAATTTGGACTCATACTTCCCCACATTTTCATGAGACACTTTTATAGAATCTTATATTTACAAATATCTCTTATTGATTCAGTTTCCTTAGAAAACCCTAATACTATAACTTTGTTAAATGTTTCTATAGAAGCAAGTTAAATGTCCTTACATTTTAACCCAAGAGGCAAAAAAAAAAAAATCCTCCTGTCATAGTTTTATGATGGTTTTACAATTTAAAAATGAGTTTTTGTATATAGCATATCTCAGTAGTGCTGAACTTATCTATCAATCAATAGCACATCTGATTCTGTTAACATATTTACTTTAAGTGAAAGATATTAATGAATATGATATTGCTTCCCTTTTCTTCATGGGGCTTGAGAGAATATGAGTCTAGTTGTAACTCTATTTTAAGTTCCCTGTGAGTATTTTAACACTTTATTCAAGACTGTTGGCCAGTCTGTTTACATTAATTTCCAGAAATGAGATAATCTATTTTCAATCAGTTAACATTAAATTCACTTGATACATTGAATTTGTGAAGTGGCAATGTAATAACTTTATCAGAAAACTAAACATTTTCTAAAACTGTAAGTAAATTCTATATGCTGATTGATTCTGTTTGTAAAAAAGTGTTGATTAAGGATTGGAGTGTTACCTAAAGAATCTCTTTTCCAATTTCATATAGGCATATAGCCTATGTTTTCTAAGATCACAAATATTTTCTCCAAATCATGCTTAATATAATTTTTATTTATTAGAGAAGATGTGGGTTTGCAGAACAATCATGAACAAAATACAGGATTCCCATATACCACCCTATTATTAACATCTTGCACTGGTATGGAATATTTATTACAATTAATGATAGTGCATTTCTATAATTGTATGACTATAGTCCATGGTTTAATTGTAGGTTCACTGAGTATTATAGGTCAATGATTTTTTTAGAATTTTTATTCTGTTACCATATATGCAATCTAATATTCCCCCTTTTTATCATAATGGGATATATTTCAACACTGTTAAAGATGTTCAAAATGTGCAACCATCACCACCATCCATTACAAAAACATTTCCATCATTCCAAATAGGAACCCTGTGCACTTTAAGCCTTAACTTCCCTTTCCCCATCCAACTCATGCCCTGGTGACCTATGTTCTCGACTCTGGCCCTATGAGTTTGCTTATTCTAATTATTTCATGTCAGTGAGATCATAGAATATTTGTCTTTTTGTGTCTGGCATATTTCACTTAGCATAATGTTTTCAAGCTCCATCCATATTGTAGCATGTATCTGAACTTCATTCTTTTTATGATGAATAATATTCCACTGTGTATATATTGCACATTTTTTTATCCATTCATTTTGTTGATGGGCACCTTTTGGCTATTGAGAATAATGCCGCTATGAACATTGGTTTACAGATATCTATTTGAGCCCCTGCTTTTGATTCTTTTGATTATATATCAAGAAGTGGGATTGCTGGGTAATCCCACTTACCTATGATAAGTCTATGTTCAGCTTTTCAAGGAACCACCCAACTAATTTCTACAGTGGCTGCACCATTGTGCAATCACACTAACAATGTTTAAGTGTTCCAAATTCTTGGCATCATCACTAGCACTTTTTATTGTTATTCTCTTGTACTCTGTTCTCACTCCTCTTTGAGTAGTAGTTTGCAGTTGCCTCTTCTAGACTTTCTGGAAACCGAGTCCAGAAACAGATCTTAAAATGGTGATTCATTTTTCCTTCTCTTTAGTGATATCTCAAATTTATTCATGGAGTCAATGGGAGGCATATTTGGATGCCTGACTATGAGGCAATGTTTATGTCTTCAAGACCACCAAAGTCCATTGTTTGCTATAAGCTGTAGCCCAGACTGTGACTGTTAGCACTTTCTGCCCAAACTCCTCACCAGCAGTGGTAACCACAGTCCCACCATTGGGTTTAAAATGAGACAGTAGCATCAATCCCTACCTCACATGGAAAATGTTTAGTCTCTTGTCGGGAGCCGAGCCGCTAACCCAGGACCCAATGGCACAGCCTTGGGACCAGATGTCAGGAGCCGAGCCGTCGGACCCAGGACCCAATGGCACAGCCTCGGGACCACCCCGGCCAGTATCCACTACCTCAACATGCCGCACAGCGGTGGACGAGCCGACCCGACCATCCCCCGTGAAAGCTGCTATTCCTGCAGTTCCCCTGCAGGAACAATAATCCCTCTAAGTCTTTTAATCATTGTGCTTGTTCTTTGCCTTTTTTCTTTACTAATGTAATAATCTGGGATATACTCTGGATAATAATCAAAGATATGACAAAGTGTTGGGCACCTTCCAATGATTTTACCTTTCGATGAACCCCCTCCTCCACCTATGAGAAAGCAGCCACCCCGTTTAGCCGCCTGAAGCCCCCTTGCCCCTTTCCAGACATCCTCCTTTACACAAGTTCCCCCTTTAACATCCAAAAATATTTCACTGAGAAAGTGATTAGAAGGCCAAAGCAGAAGCAATGTAAACCACGTAATTCATCACCCAGTTCCTTGACAGGCCCCGTTGTTTGCTGAGGTTAGAACTGAATCAGGGTCAACACGCTCCACTAGTGCCTTATGGCTGGCCTCGGGCAGCCAGAACATACAAGAAATTCTTTGGGCACCCACCCCACGGGCTTATGGTACGAGAGTAGTTCCTCGTATGAGCCCACAGCTAATTTACTTTAGGTACAAAAACAAGCCCTCCTAAATAATTAAAAATAGCCAAAACAGAGATCATTGCTGAGAACAAGGAAGAATATTATGAGGAACTTGGAAGGTCTGCACCAGAATAGAGTTGTCTTAACATAGGGATGAAAACACACACTGCTCGGTCCCCCCGCCCTGTTCGGACCCCAATGTCCCCTGGAATTGAGTAACAGTGGTTTCGTGATTTATATGCTGTGCTTGCCAGCTCTCACCCGCGTGATCCAGGTGCAGAGCTTATGTAACTTTGAGCTATAAAAGAAAATAACTTTTTCATTAAAATTGTCAGAGCCTTGAGCTTTGTCCCAGATACGCTTGTGTCTGATGTTTTTCTTGCAGCGCCGACGCCGACCCCCACTTTAGGACCCTGTCACATTTGCTGAGGCAGGACCTCGGCAGTCTCTCATATGCTTCAGTAGACACTTATCTAGAGAGGTTTTAATATATTGTTTTCTGTACTTTTCAGTTTTAAAATTATCATTTGTTTTTCTTATTATATCACCTATTTCTTTGTTGAGGTAGTATGTTTTTCATTTATTTAAAGTATATTTGTAATTGCTTATTGAAACATTTAAAAATCAAAGTGAGATCACTCAAACAGCTGTGCAATCTCTGTTGGCATCTGTTATCTTCTCATTTAAGTTGAGATTTTCCTGGTTCTTGATATGAAGCATGACTTCAATTGGATTCTGGACATTTTGAGTATTATGTTAAGAGAATCTGGATCCTATTTACATCTTCTATTTTAGCAATGTTAATCTGATATCATGCCAGCAGAGTAAGAGAAGAGGAGATATCCTTTAACTACTGCCCAGTGGTGATATAAAATCAGGTTCTCCTTTGTACTACAGTAACACCCTGGGGTGGGGAGGGGCTGCTTATTACTAGGGGCAGTAGTGAGGATTCAGTTTCCCTGTTAGGTCTCTGCTGGCATTAAGGGACACCTTGTGTTTTGTTTTGTTTTGTTTTTTTTTTTTTACCAGTTTCTTCAGTAAGGCCAGAAGCCTAAGTCTGAACTGCCTTTTTGTTATGTAAAATAATGCATTATAAATGTGGAAATCTTGGAATATATAAAAATATATGAAATAAAAAGGATTAATCACCTCAAAATCTATTATAGAGATATACCAATAAAAACATCATTGAAATTTCTTTCCAGTTTTTTTGAATGATTTTAATTCATCACACTTTGAAATTTGAATACCATTTTTTGGTGAATTAAGTCTTCTAATATATGAGTGAAACAAAAAGTAAGTAATGTGACATGACAAAACAGTCTTCAATAACTTGTCTTTTCAAAAATTCTCAGGGATGTTATTTTCATAAGCTCTGGAAATAACACAAGTAGTAATAGTATAACAGTAGATAGTTGATAGAATATCCAAATAGGTAAATGATAAAGATGTTGTGCAAACACACTTGTATAAGAGAAACCAGAAATCCAATAAAGTTATATCTTAAATTTCAGTTCAGATTTATACAAGAATATTTTTAGAGAAAGTAATAATTTCAAAGTGGACCAATATGTCTTGGTTGAGCTATAATGAAATACACTGAATATATTACAGGAAAACTGAAAAGGAGAGATGCTTTCCTACACCCCCCAAACAGAAGATAAAAGAAAAGAAAGCAAAAGAGAAAAAAACAAATAAAAGAGAAATAATGAAGAAATATTGTTAGATGGTGTACATAAAATATATGGTGTCTTTCAAAATTTATTTCTTTCTAGACATATGGAATTTGTCAACTCTCAGCCATAGTTTTAGAAGGCACAAATTTAAATGATAGGGCATGGTATTATTGCCTGCATTATGTCATTCTGACTCCCTATGATGGGTGGATACTAGGGTTCACCATGAACAAATTTCCATGCTTTTATTGCAAGTAACAGAAAATTGGTAAAGATTTATTCTACCTGGAGTATCTAGTTTCCCAGTGAAGTTATTTGAAGCTGAATGTGATTAAGAAAGCATGAAGTAAGACAACATATTAAGTTTGGTGTATGGAGAGTCAAAGTTAAAAGCATTTGGAGATACAATGGAATACCAAGGATATATTTAGCTAAGCACTGTGAATTATCATTTTATTTCACTTTAAAATATCTTTCATGATATTCACAAAAGAAATAATTATCAGGGGTGACATCATCAATATGGTGATGTAAACAGCTACTGAAAACTCCTTTCCAGAGTTTCAATGAAAAAAAAAAGGTGGGTGTGAATTATTTGAAAATCTGGAGGAGAATGCAGACTGAATAAACACCCTTCAGATGATGAATTGAAGAAAGAGAAGAAATATCAGGTAGAAATCTTTTGTCCCAGATCATCCAATCCTCTCCTCTTCTGTTCATTATGTCTCCATGTGGGAAAAGCATGGAATCAGCAGACAGAATCCCTCCCACCAGGGACACATATTTTCAAGTTTCTCACAGCAGTGAGACATACCCCCAGTATGAAGACCTGGGACAGAGGAGGAAATTTCAAGGCCCAGGTAAATAAGGGACAAAGACACTGAGAAAACATGGACAGGGAGTGCATTTCCAGCCTGGGTCTGAAAACCATTCCTGCATCCTTAAGGTAAGAACCAGCTGGTGGCCATTTCCTTGTCCTTGGGATGGCTAGAGTACTGGGGCAGCTGATGGAGTACTCTGCTAAGCATCAAGCAAGATACTGGCTGGCAAACTGAGGTCATAGGAATCCTGCAGTTTCAGCTCACCTGTTTAGATGCAGCCTGTGTTCAGAAGCAAAGCATTCTCTTGAGGATGATTAAGTTACTAAACAGGACCATCTGCTAGACAGTCTGGAAAGTGAAAGGAAACTCAAACACTTTTTTTAAAAAAAATTAGTTTTTTTTAGATATTCACATACCATACAGTCACTCATGAAGTACAATCAACTGTTCACTGTACCATCTTATAGTTGTGCATTCATCACCCCAATCTATTTTTGAATATTTTCCTTATACCAGAAAGGATCAGAATAAGAATAAAAAATAAAAATATAAAAAAGAACATCCAAATAACCCATCCCACCCTATTTTTCATTGAGGTATTGTCACCATTTTTTTAATCATCCATCCATATAATGGATAAAGAGAGTGAGATTCAGAAGATTTTCACAGTCACACAGTCACCTCTTGTAAACTACATTGTTATACAATCATTTTCAAGAGTCAAGGCTACTGGATTGGAGTTTGGTAGTTGCAGGTATTTACTTCTTGCTATTCCAATATATGAAAACCTAAAAAGTGTTATCTACATAGTGCATAAGAATGTCCAACAGAGTGATGTGTCAACTCCATTTGAAATCTCTCAGCCACTGAAGCTTTATTTTGTTTCATTTCACAGGCCCCTTTTGGTCAAGAACATGTTCTCAATCCCATGATGCTGGGTCCAGATTCATCTCAGGGAGTCATGTCCTGCATTTCCAGGGAGATTTACACATCTGGGAGTCAGGTCCCACATAGGGGGGAGGGCAGTGAGATCACACAAAAAGGTGGCTTAGTTACAGAGAGAGGGCCACATTTGAGCAAAAAAGAGGCACACAGGAAGAGACTCTTAGGCACAATTATAAACAGCTTTAGACTCTTCTTGCAGCAAGAAGCTTCATAGGGGCCAGTCCCAAGTCAGAGGGCTCAGCACATCAAGCCATCAGTCCCCAATATTTGTGAGAACATCAACAACATTCCAGGTGAGGAAGTCCAATACCTCTGCATCCTCCCCCAGCTCTTCAGGGGGGTCCCAAATATGTGTTTTTATTATCCACCCAAATTACTTTAGGATGTGTTGCTATTTCATTCTAATCTATACAGTCCTACCATAGCTCACTTCCTATACAAAGTTCCATCTAATTGTAGTGTTTTAACAAACTGACTGCAAAAGTTTTATTGTTAGGAAATATAGATCCTACACCAAATAAACATCTCTTCCCTTGGTCTCACATGGAAGTTGAAGTTTTAACACACAGTCAGTTACAACCCTTACCCTTTGGCCCGATTTGCTCTAGTCAACCAGATCTGCTTTATTCATGACTCTAATTGAAGTCTGGGCTCTATTTCAGCTTTTTTATTTGTTTTTTAACAGTTGCTGTAAGCATTAGCACTGATGTTCATATCTGCCAAGCTCCAGCTCTGAGTTTCTGGTGTAATACAGATATCAGTGTTCCAGAGACCAATCAGGTTATACACTAAGGGATCAACATCTCAGGATTTGGAGATAGCCATTACAATTTAGGAACAGATGTAACTGCTGTAAGAGCTTACAATCTAGGGACCATTACTAATGAACATTCCCCTGATAAGCTGTGTTCTAAGATGCAGTTCTGAGTTTGCACATTGCAGTTAGTCCATACTGGTGAGGCATTATAGTGCTTTCCTTTGTTTCTGGTGTACTTCACTCAACATGCTGTCTACAGGATCCATTCAACTTGAAGCATCTCTCAAAGCTTCATTCCTTCTCATAGTTGCTCAATATTCCATTGTATGCATACAAAACAGTTCACCATTCTGTTCTTCAGTCAGTGTACACTTAGGCCACCTCCACCCATTGTAACTCATGAATACTTCCTCCATAAACACCAATGTGCAAATGTCCATTCATGTCTCTGCTCTTGGATCTTCCAAATATATACCCTTAATGAGGTTGTAGGACCTTAAGGCCCCACATACTTAGCTTCTAGTGGAGCCACCACAGTGACATCCAGAATGGCTAAACCATTCTACCTCCTCATCAACAGTAAATAGTTACATCCCTCTCTTCATGTTTTCTCCAGCAATTTTACTTCTATGTATATTTTTCCTACAATCTTATAGAGATATAATCATGTAACATACAACAATACACAGTGTACAATCAGTTGTTCATGGCATCATCACTTTGTATTACATTTATCAACAGTCAGCACTTAAACATATTGATTATTATGAAAAGTTTTTTTGGTGAATGATAAAAAGATAGTAAAAGAAAAATAAAAATGTCATACAATACAATATAATGGCAAGGACAGAAAACAACACCACCACCAAGAATCCCATATCCCTCCCTTATAACCCATCTCATACACATTTAAATTTGGTATATTGCATTTGTTACATTTAATGGAAACATATTACAATGTTACTGCTGACCATAGACTCTAGTTTGCTTTGATTATTTTTTTTGCAAATACCATCCCTTTTTCAACACTCTCCATGGTTGACATTCCTTTATTCTCCCACATGTGAGAATATTTTTATATTTATGAATTTAGCAACAGTCATTGGCTAATCCAGTTTTTGACAAATTATACAGTCCCAGTCTTCATCATCTATCTTTACCTCTGATGTCATACATTCCCCTATCCCACCTCTTTCAGCTTTACTCACAGCCATCTTTGTTCCATGTGCTTACAATATTGTGTGACCATTATACAGTATAGTGGTATTTATTTCTGGATCTACACAATCAACTCTGCTGAACATGTGTGTAGTCCATCAGCATCAAATGCCTGATTTCTACCCTCTTTCTACCTCCTGGTAGCCTGTGTTATCAGCTTTTAACTCTCAAAGTTTGCTCATTAGTGTTGTTCATATTAGTGAGACCATACAGTATTTGTCCTTTTGTTTCTGGCTAACTTCACCCAACACAATGTCCTCATGGTTCATCCACGTTATTATAAGTTCCATGTTGTGTTTTACAGCCTCACAATATTCCATCATGTGTATATACCACAGTTTGTTTCTCCACTTGTCCATTGATGGACATTTGAGCTGCTTCCATCTCTTGGCTATCATGAATAATGCTGCAGTAAACATCAGTTTACAGCTGTCCATTTGTGTCTTAGCTTTCAGTTCCTTTGAGTATATACCTAGCAATGAAGTCGCTGTATCACATGGCAGACCTATACTTAGCCTCCTGAGGAACATCCACACTGTCTCCCAGAGTGTTTGCATCATTCTACATTAACACCAGCAATGAATAAGTGTGTCTCTTTCTCCACAGCCTCTCCAGCACTTGTAATTTTCTGTTTTCTAGATAATGGCCATTCTGTTAGGTGTCAGATGATATCTCATTGTGGTTTTGATTTGCATCTCCCTAATAGCCAGTGAAGTTGAGCATTTTCTCATATATTTTTGAGCCTTTTGTATTTCCTCTTTGGAAAAGTTTCTCTTCATGTCTGCCCATTTTTTAATTGTGTTGTTTCTCTTTCTGTTTTTGAGTTGTAGGATTGTTTTATATATTTGGAATATCAAACCTTTATTTGATATGTGGTTTCCAGATATTGTCTACCATTATGTGGGTTGCTTTTTACTTTTCTAACAAAGTCCATTGATGTACAAAAGTGTTTGATTTTGAGGAGATCCCACTTGTCTATGTGTTCTTTGGTTGCTCGTGCCTTGGGTGTGAGGTCTAAGAAACCACCTCCTGTAACAAGATCTTTAAGATAGTACCCTAAATTTTCTTCTAAGACTCTTATGGTCTTAGCACTTACGTTTAGGTCTTTGATCCAATTGGAGTTAATTTTTCTATAAAGTGAAGTAGGAGTCCTCCTTCATTCTTTTGGAAATGGACATCCAGATCTCAAACACCATTTATTGAAGAGTCTGCTCTGTCCTAGTTGATTTTGCTTGACTGCTTTATCAAAGATCAGTTGTAGATGTGAGAGCCTACTTCTCAATACTCAATTCTATTTCATTGGTATCTCAGTCCTTATGCCAGTGCCATGCTATTTTGAGAACTGTACTTTGTAATATGCTTCAAAGTCAGGTAGTGTGAGACCTCCCACTTCATTCCTCATTCTCAGGATATTTTTGGCTATTCAGGGCACCTTGCTCTTCTAAATGAATCTGGTTATTGGTTTTTCTATTTCTGCAAAGTAAGTTGTGATTTTTTTTGTTAATTTCTTTTTTTTTATTAAATTCAGTTTTATTGAAATACATTCACACACCATACAATCATCCATGATATATAATCCACTGTCCACAGTATGATAACATAGTTATGTGTTCATCACCACAATCTATCTCTGAACATTTTCCTTACATCAGAAAGAACCAGAAAAAGAATAAAAAATAAAAGTGAAAAAAAAAAACACCCAAATCATCCCCCCATCCCACCCCATTTGTCCTTTAGTTTTTATCCCCATTCCTCCACTCATCCATACACTAGATAAAGGGGGTGTGATCCACAAGGTCTTCACAATCACACTGTCACCCCTTGTAATCTACATTATTATATAATTGTCTTCAGGAGTCCAGACTGCTGGGTTGGAGTTTGGTAGTTTCAGGTATTCACTTCTAGCTATTCCAATACATTAAAGCCTAAGAGGTGTTATCTATATAGCGCATAAGAATGTCCAGCAGAGTGACCTCTCAACTCCATTTGGAATCTCTCAGCCACTGAAACTATTTCGTGTCATTTTGCATCCCCCTTTTGGTCAAGAAGATACTCTCAGTCCCACGATGCCGGGTCCACATTCATCCCCGGGAGTCACTCTGCGTTGCCAGGGAGATTTACACCCCTGGGAGTCGGGTCCCACGTAGGCGGGAGGGCAGCGAGTTCACCTGTTGAGATGGCTCAGTTAGAGAGAGAGAGAGGGCCACATCTGAGCAACAAAGAGGTACTCAGGGGGAGACACTTAGGCACCATTACATACAACTTTAGACTCTCCTTTGTGGTAATGTGCTTCATAAGGGCAAGTCCCATGCTCGAGGGCTCAGCACATCAAACCGCCAGTCCCAATGTTTGTGACAACATATGCTAGGGGATCAGCATCTCAAGGTTTAGAGATAGGCCTTACACTTCAGGGATAGAGTTAACTGCTGTAAGAGCTTACAATCTAGGGACTATTACAATTATTGTGTCCACATTAGGCTATGTTCTAAGATTCAATTCTAAGTTTACACATTGTAGTTAGTCCATATTGGTGAGGTATCATCTCTCTCACCATGTTTTCTCCAACACTTTTACTCCTATATATATATTTTCCTACAATTTTATAGAGTTATATTCACATACCATACATTTATCCACAGTGTACAATCAGTTGTTCATGGTATCATCATAAAGTTGTACACTTATCATCACAATCAGCATTTGAACATACTTATTACTACAAGAAAAATTGTTTTTTTTTGTTTTTTGTTTTTTGTTTTAGCAATAAGAAAAAATGATAAAAAGAAAAATTACATGTCATACAATACAATATACTACTAAGGACAGCAAATAACACCACTACCAAGGATCCCATATTACTCCCCTATATCCCCTTCTCATATACATTTAGCATTGGCATATTGCCTTTGTTACATTTAATGGAGGTATATTACAATGTTATTGTTGACCATAGACTCCAGTTTGCTTTGATTATGTTTTTTCCTGAATACCATCCCTTTTTCAAATTTCTACATGGTTGACATTCATTTGCTTTCCCACATGCAAAAACATTTTTATATTTGTATATTTAGTAACAGTCATTGGCCACTCCAGTTTTTGTCACGTTATACAGTCCCAGTCTTTATCATCTATCTTTACCTCTGGTGTCATACATTCTCCTATCCCACCTCTTTCAGCTTTACTCACAGACATCTTTGTTCAGTGTACTTACAATACCGTGCTACCATCACACAGTATTATCCTGTCTATTTCTGGATCTATGCAATCAATCCTAAACATTCTGTAGTCCTTCAGCATCAAATGGCTGATCTCTGCCCTCTTTCTATCTCCTGGTCGCCTGTGTTGTCAGCTTTTAACTCCCAAAGTTTGTTCATTAATGTCTGTTCATATTAGTGAGACCATACAGAATCTGTCCTTTTGTTTCTGGCTAACTTCACTCAACATAATGTCCTCAAGGTTCATCCACATTATTACATGATCCATGTCTTTGTTCTGTCATACAGCTGCATAATATTCCATCATGTGTATATACCACAGTTTGTTTATCCACTCGTCCTTTGATGGACATTTGGGCTGTTTCCATCTCTTGGCAATTGTGAATAATGCTGCAATAAACATTGGTTTACAAATGTCTGTTTGTGTCTTAAGTTTCAGTTCCTCTGAGTATATACCCAGCAATGGAATAGCTGGGTCATATGGCAAATCTATATTTAGCTTCCTGAGGAACCTCCATACTGTCTTCCAGAGTGGTTGCACCATTCTACATTCCCACCAACAATGAATAAGTGTGCCTCTTTCTCCACATCCTCTCCAGCACTTGTCATTTTCTGTTTTTTGCATAATGGCCATTCTGGTAGGTGTGAGATGATATCTCGTTGTGGTTTTGATTTGCATCTCCTTAATAGCCAGTGAAGTTGAGCATTTTTTCATATGCTTTTGAGCCATTTGTATTTCCTCTTCAGAAAAATGTCTGTTCATGTCTTTTGCCCATGTTTTAATTGGATTGTTTGTCTTTCTGTTATTGAGATGCAGGATTCCTTTATATATTCAGGATATTAAACCCTTATCTGATATGTGGTTTCCAAATATCATCTCCCATTGTGTAGGTTGCCTTTTTACTTTTCTGACAAATTCCTTTGATGTACAAAAGTGTTTAATTTTGAGGAGATCCCATTTGTCTATTTGTTCTTTGGTTGCTCGTGCCTTGGGTTTGAGGTCTAAGAAACCACCTCCTTTCACAAGATCTCTAAGATATTGTCCTACATTTTCTTCTAAGAGTTTTATGGTCTTGGTGCTAATGTTTAGGTTTTTGATCCACTTTGAGTTAATTTTGGTATAAGGTGTGAGATGGACATCCTCTTTCATTCTTTTGGAAATGGATATCCAATTCTCCAAACACCATTTATTGAACAGGCTGCTGTTTCCCAGTTGCTTCGGCTTCACTGCCTTATCAAAGATCAGTTGTCCACAGATGTGAGGGTCTACTTCTGAACACTCAATTCGATTCCATTGATCTGTCCTTATGCCAGTACCATGCTGTTTTGAGCACTGTAGCTTTGTAATATGCTTCAAAGTCAGGTAGTGTGAGACCTCCCACTTCACTCCTCTTTCTCAAGACATTTTTGGCTATTCGGGGCACCGTACCCTTCCAAATAAATTTAGTTATTGGTTTTTCTATTTCTGTAAAGTAAGTTGTTGGGATTTGAATTGGTATTGCATTAAATCTGTAAATCAGTTTAGGTAAAATTGCCATCTTAACTATATTTAGTCTTCCAATCCATGAACATGGTATGTTCTTCCATTTTTTCAGGTCTTATTCAATTTCTTTTAGCAGTTTCTTATAGTTTTCTATGTAAAGGTCTTTTGTGTCCTTGGTTAAGTTTATTCCTAAATACTTGGTTCTTTGGGTTGCTATTGTAAATGGGATTTTTTTTCTTGATTTCCTCCTCTTGTTGCACATTACTTGTGTATAGGAACACTACAGATTTTTGCGTGTTGATCTTGTAGCCTGCTACTTTGCTGTATTCATTGACTAGTTCTAGTAGCTTTGCTGTAGATTTTTCTGGATTTCCTACATATAGAATCATGTCATCTGAAAATAGTGAAAGTTTTACTTCTTCCTCTCCAATTTGGATGCCTTTTATTTCTTTTTCTTGCCTAATTGCTCTAGCTAGAACTTCCAGCACAATGTTGAATACCAATGGTGATAGCGGGCATCCCTGTCTTGTTCCTGATCTTAGAGGAAAAGCTTTCAGTCTCTCCCCATTGAGTGTGACATTAGCTGTGGGTTTTTCATATATTGCCTTTATCATATTGAAAAAGTTCCCTTCTATTCCTATCCTTTGAAGTGTTTTCATCAGGAAAGGATGTTGAATTTTGTCAATTGCCTTTTCTGCATCAATCGAGATGGTCATGTGGTTCTTCTGCTTTGATTTATTGATGTGGTGTATTACATTAATTGATTTTCTTGTGTTGAACCAGCCTTGCATACCTGGAATAAATCCCACCTGTTCATGGTGTATAATTCTTTTAATGTGTTGCTGGATTCGATTTGCGAGTATTTCATTGAGGATTTTTGCATCTATATTCATTAAAGAAATTGGTCTATAATTTTCTTTTTTTATAGTATCTTTGCCTGGTTTTGGTATTAGGGTGATGATGGCTTCATAGAAAGAGTTAGGTAGCTTTCCCTCTTCTTCAATTTTTTTGAAGACATTGAGCAGGATTGGTACTACTTCGTTCTTGAATGCTTGGTAGAATTCACATGTGAAACCATCTGGTCCTGGGCTTTTCCTTTTTGGGAGCTTTTTGATGACTGACTCAATCTCTTTACTTGTGATTGGTTTGTTGAGGTCATCTATTTCTTCCTGAGTTAATGTTGGTTGTTTATGCTTTTCTAGGAAGTTGTCCATTTCATCTAAGTTGTCTAGTTTATTAGCATATAGTTGCTCATAGTATCTTCTCATTACCTCCTTAATTTCTGCAGGGTCAGAAGTTATATTTCCTTTCCCATTTCTGATTGCATTTATTTGCATCTGCTCTCTCTTTTTTTTTGTTAGCCTAGCCAGTGGTCCATCGATTTTATTGATTTTCTCAAAGAACCAACTTCTGGTTTTGTTGATTCTCTCTATTGTTTTCCTGTTCTCAATTGCATTTATTTCTGCTCTAATCTTTGTTATTTCTTCCCTTCTGCTTGCTTTGGGGTTAGTTTGCTGTTCTTTCTCTAATTCCTCCAGGTGAGCAGTTAACTCTTCAATTTTTGCTCTCTCTTCTCTTTTAATATAGGCATTTAGGGCAATAAATTTCCCTCTCAGCACCGCCTTTGCTACATCCCATAAGTTTTGATAAGTTGTGTTTTCATTGTCATTTGCTTCGAGGTATTTACTAATTTCTCTTGTAATTTCTTCCTTTACCCACTGGTTTTCTAAGAGGGTGTTGTTTAGCCTCCATATGTTTGTGAATTTTATGACCTTTTGCCTTTATTTATTTCCAACTTCATTCCATTGTGGTCTGAGAAAGTGTTTTGTATAATATCAATATTTTTAAATTTGTTGAGACTTGTTTTGTGACCCAACATGTGGTCTATCCTAGAGAATGTTCCATGAGCACTTGAGAAAAAAGTGTATCCTGCTGTTGTTGGATGTAGTGTTCTATAAATATCTGTCAAGTCTAGTTCATTTATCATACAATTCAACATCTCTGTTTCTTTAGTGATCCTCTGTCTAGATGTTCTATCCATTGATGAGAGTGGTGTATTGAAGTCTCCAACTATTATTGTAGAGGTATCTATTTCTTCTTTCAGTGATCGCAGTGTTTGCCTCATGAATTTTGGGGCATTCTGGTTTGGTGCATAAATATTTATGATTGTTATGTTTTCTTGATGAATTGACCCTTTTATTAATATATAGTGTCCTTCTTTGTCTCTTTTAATTGTTTCTCTTTTGAAGTCTAACTTATCTGATATTAATATAGCTACTCCCACTTTTTTTCTGGTTGTTGTTTGCATGAAATATCTTTTTCCACCCTTTCGCTTTCAGTCTATGTTTGTCCTTGTGTCTAAAGTGAGTTTCTTGTAGACAGCATATAGATGGGTCCTGTTTTTTAATCCATTCTGCCAGTCTGTGTCTTTTTATTGGGGAGTTTAATCCATTTACATTTAGTATTATTACTGTAAGGGCAGTACTTTCTACTACCATTTTGTTTTTTGGAATTTATATGTCATAACTTATTTTTTCCTCTCCTTTTACCTTTCCTGATAATCTTCATTTCTGCACTCTTCTCCAACTCTCTGTCTCCTGTTTTTTCCTATCAGCCTGTAGCACTCCTTTTAGTATTTCTCGTAGTGCCAGTCTCTTATTCACAAACTCTCTCAGTGTCTGTTTGTCTGAAAATGTTTTAATCTCTCCCTCATTTTTGAAGGAAAGTTTTGCTGGATATAGAATTCTTGGTTGGCAGTTTTTCTCTTTCAGTATCTTAAATATATCATGCCACTGTCTTCTTGCCTCCATGGTTTCTGCAGAGAAATCTGTACATAGACTTATTGACTTTTCCTTGCACGTGATGGATTGCTTTTCTCTTGCTGCTTTCAGAATCCTCTCTTTGTCTTTGACATTGGACAATCTGACCAGTAAGTGTCTTGGAGTAGGTCTATTGGGATCTATTCTATTTGGGGTACGTTGTACTTCTTGAATCTCTAATTTTCTGTCTTTTATGAGTTGGGAAATTTTCAGTGAATATGTCTTCTATTATTCTTTCTGTCCCTTTTCCTCTCTCTTCTCCTTCTAGGATACCCATAACATGTATATTTGTGCGTTTCATGTTGTCACTCAGCTCCCTAAGACCCTGCTCATATTTTTCCATTTTTTCACCATCTTTTCTTTTGTGTGTATGAATTCAAATGACCTGCCTTCCAGTTCACTGATCCTTTCTTCTGCCTGTTCAAATCTACTGTTGTGTCCCTCCATTGTGTTTTTCATCTCCTCCATTGTGGCCTTCATTCCCATGAGTTCTGCCATTTGTTTTTTTAAGTTTATGAATTCTTCTTTATGGTCAGCCAGTGTCTTCTTTATATCCTTCAGCTCTTTTGCTATATCTTCCTTCATTTCATCAAATTTATTTAGCAGTAGTTGCCTCCACTCCTGTGTCTCAGCTGAGCTATTAGTTTGTTCCTTTGGCTGGTCCATGTTTTCGTGTTTCCTGGTATGGCTTGTTATCTTAAGTTGTGTAGGCATCTGATTCTCTTGATTAGTTTATTTTGGAGCTTGTTTTCTGTCTTTTACTTAGTGGTTTTCTTGTTGGTTGGCTTTGTTTTCTGGCCTCTGTTATTCAGTTCAGCTTATTCTAGACCTCTAACTTAGGTTCTATTTAGTTGATCAGAATTTTTCCCCTCTTGTTTTTTCTGTTTCTTGCTCTGCCTCTATGTAACCTTTTTGTAAGTGGGTCTCCTCAGATATGGTCGACACTGGTCAGATTTTCCCAGTCTAGTGAGGCCCAGGTCTCTTTGGGAGGGTATGGAGTTTTCCTGAGAATGAGACCCTCCTATGAGGCCTTTAGAATTGGTGCTTTTCCTCTCCTGTCCAGCAGGTGGCGCTGGCCAGCCCGCAGCTCCCCCACTAGCATAAGGAGGTGTGGAGCCTTTAGTTCTCCTGGTGACTCTGATCCTGTCAGGGGCGTGGTTGACTGAAGCTGGAATCTGAATTCCAGCCCCTGGGGTCTGAATTCCCAGAAGGAGGACTGCCAGTTGAGCTGGGCCTCCCTCCACTCTCCCAATCCTCAGACCTCCAGTTGTCTCTCAGGGGCACTATTCCCTTCTCCTCTCTTCTCTTTGGGGCCTCTCCAGGTAGATTTCTTGGTCAGCCTGAGTTGCCAATTAAAGATGGGAGTGGAGGCCTTCAGTAGTGAATACGGAATTCAAAGACACTGTGGGTACTCTGTCTCCCCTCAAGCCCAGCCTAGTCCCTCAACCTGGGCTTTCCGATAGAAAATAACCACATATATTACTTTTAGATTTAAAAAATAAATAAATAAATAAATAGAAAAGAAATCAAGAAAAAGAAAAAAGAGGAAAAAAAAAGAGTCTCTTTTGAACATCTTTCCCCAGCCTGGAAGTTTTGTCAGTGTCAGCATACAGCATTTAAAGATATGCTTTGGGTTATTGTCTTATAATTACGCTCCAACCTCTTCAGTTCCACCCTTGCTGGGGGCTATTGAAATGCAAAAAGATAAGCAATCTGTGAGAAGCCAGAAGGGACAAAATGTAAGGGAAAAAAATGGCTTTTTTGGAGTCTGGGAATGGGTGCCCGCTTTTACATGCCCCCACTTCTTGGAGCCCAGCCCTTCTTTAGCACCCCAGCTCCTAAAGTTAGTTAATTAATTTGTTAATTAATTCTGCAGTTGAGGCTGGGTTGAGCCTCCCTTCTTTCCCTCAGCAGATTGCTGTTTTTTGTCCCCCGCCCCCCACCCTTTCAGGGAGCCGGCAGCAAGACAGTCTGTGAGGTCTGGGTGGGGAGCGGCGCCAGACCCCTGGTCTGGGGAACTTACAATATTTGCTGTGATCTCAGCTTTTCCTCCAGTTCCAAACTTGTGTCCAATGTGTGACTGGTTACTGGAGACCCCGAAAACACTGTTTCATATAGTTCTTGGGTAATTGCCAGCTGCTCTAGGGGAGAGACGAATTTCTGCTCCTCACCACTCCGCCATCTTGCCCCGCCTCCTGTGTAGGTTGTATTTTTACTTTCATGATTGTGGACATACCAAACAAAACACTTTTTAACAATGATCTTAAAAATTCTCGAGGAGATGAAGGAAAGTGCAGAGAAAGAACTGTAGGATATTAGGAAAACAATGAATGAACGATATGAGAAGTAAATAAAGAGAGAAAATTTAGAAAGGAACCAAGGTTACTGGAGTTGAATACCACAATAACTGAAATGTAAAATGACCAGGAGGCTTTCAAGAGCAGAATGGAACTGACAGAAGAAAGAATCAGTGAATTTGAAGACAAGACATTTGAAATCAGTCAGGCTGAGGAGCAGAAAGAAAAAAGAAATAATAAAAGCAAAAATAGCCTAAGAGAGCTATGGGACACTGTGATGGTTTGGTTCATGTGTCAACTTGGGCAAGTGATGTTGCCCAGTTGTCTGGTCAAGCAAGCACTGACCTAACTTATGGCAGGGATGTTTGGTGGACTTAAATCATCAGTAAGTTGATTGCATCTATGTATGATTACATTTATAGTTAAGTAAGGGGAGTGTCTTCCATAATGACAGAGTTTAATCTAATCAGTTGAAGTTTCTAAAAGGAGCAATGATGAATTCAGCAGTCAGAATAGAGAAT
Organism: Choloepus didactylus; assembly: GCF_015220235.1. Taxonomy (NCBI): domain Eukaryota; kingdom Metazoa; phylum Chordata; class Mammalia; order Pilosa; family Megalonychidae; genus Choloepus; species Choloepus didactylus. The sequence goes on along the minus strand of NC_051335.1, from coordinate 49,278,326 downwards.
TTCCATCTCTGCTTCAGACAGACAGCCTCTCCTGGGGAATTCATCAAAAACCTTCACTGGAGTTGCTAGCTTCCAGCCTGCCCCAAGGAATTTGAACTTGTGCATCTCCACAGTTGTGTGAGACACTTTTATAAAATCTTGTATTCACAGATATCTCTCATTGAGTCTGTTTCCCTAGAGCACCCTGACTAACACAGCTTTGGTACTGGGAGTGGTTCTTGAGAAACAGAATCTTAAAAATGGGTTTCTTCAATTGGTTTTCTACTCTGATTAGATTCAAAGGCACCAATGACTCTATTTCCAATAATCAAGATGGCATTGACAGTCCAAGTCATGTGTTGGCAATAGAGATATGCAAAATAACATCATTTGATACTGCTAATCGTATGCTTTTATGAGGCAAGGCTCTGGGTGACAGTGTTTTTGACACCTTAACAGAGTTTTGTGCAGTTATAAGGTATAATGATGTTGGCTTATAGTTTTTAGATACACAGGACACAGTTATCAGAAAATGAGGTGAGCAGAGGGCTTCAAATGTGCAACTTAAATGCTGTATGAAATACATAAAATTTATATGTGCCCTGAAAGAAAATCTTATTTCCTATAGCCCCAGACTTGAGATCTCTGAAAACCAGACCCAGAGTCTCATTCTGTGAGTAGCAGATTTACAACACAATCTAAATTCTTAACCTCACAAGGTGTCTGCTATTAAGGTGAAGGCATTGATTGGAAAGGAATGGGATCCTGAAAATTGAGATGGGGACATATGGGTTGATAATGATGGCAGTGGGGACACTGAAACCCTAGATTCTGCTGAGTCTTTGCTAGATAAACCTGTAATGGTCTTCCCTGAAGAAACAGCTGCCCTACCTCCACCCTGCCCTGAGGAAAGAGCCACTCAGTCTCCAGCCTGCCTTGAGGAAACAGCTTCCTGACCTCCAGTCTGCCCCAAGGAGTCTGCCATCCAACCTCCACCTGAAGAGATTAATGTTTCAGTGCCTGCTAAACCTGTAACCACCTTTCCTGAGAAAACAGCCTTCACTCCTCTGCCTGGAGAGATTAATACTATTTCACCAGATGAAACTGCAAGAGAATGCCAGGAGGTAATTGGCTTGAAAGACACTTCTAATTCTTTTCATGACTCACCCCTACTTCCCCTCTTTTCTTCTAGGCCTATAACTAGACTAAAGTCCCAACAGGCACTGAAAGGTGAAGTTTAAAGTGTGACACATAAGGAGGTATGCTATACTCCAAAAGAATTGCATGTTTTCCAATTTATATAGACAGAAATCAGGAGACTATGTATAGGAATGGGTACTAAGGGTGTGGGATAATGGTGGAAGGAATATAAAGCTGCAACAAGCTGAATTTACTGATATGGGACCACTAAGCAGAGATTCTGGATTCAATGTTGTAGTTTTAGGGGTTAGAAAGGGCATTAAGTGTTTGTAAGGGTGGTTGGCTGAAACTTGGATCAAAAGGTGGCTGACATCACCTGAGGTCAAAATGCCAACAAGCCCTGACATAATGTAGATAAGGGGATCCAAAGGCTTGGAGACATTGGAATGTCAGAGTGGATTTATCATGGAAGACTTGCTCACCTGCCCTAGTTATATCCAGAGGACACACCTTTCACCAAGAGTGTTAAGAATAAATGTGTGAGACTAACTCCATCATCCCTGAAGAGCTCTGTAGTTGCCCTTCTCTGTAGGTCAGATATTACTGTGGGAACTGCTGTCACTGAGCTGGAATCCTTAAACACAATGGGGTGATTGGATCCTGAGTTGGCAGAAGCCACATGGCAGCACTTAATTGCCAAAGACAAGGTGGGCATGGCTCCCAAATGGACACAGGCTCACCGAAGCAGTCAAAATAATCTGACTCACAGAGACCTATGGCATTGGCTAGTAGATCATGGGGTACCTAGAAGTAAACTAAGTGGGCAGTCTACTAAATTCTTGTTTGATCTATATAAGCAGAAGAGTTCTAGGTTAAAAGAACAGAAGTCTAAGTTGAATTACAAAAATAAACAGTCATGACACCTTAATCAATTCCCAGACAAGAGACAGTTTACCACCCAGAGATCCTTGAATGAGGGAAGGTCCAGGTTCGCTTGGGGAAGGACCCTGTTACACTGCCAAAAATTTATAGTTAATCTTCCTCCCAGCTTTCCCCAAAGAGACCTACAGCCTTTTACAAGGATAACTATGCATTGGGGAAAAGGAAATGATCGGATATATCAGGGATTATTAGACACTATCTCAGAAATGATATTAATTCCAGAGACTGAAAATGTCACTCTGGTCCACCAATCAGATTAGGGGGTTATGGAGGTCAGGTAACCAGTGGAGTTTTAGCTCAGGTCCATCTCACAGTGGGTTTATTCCCCAGTTCCAGAATGCGTAATTGGAATATACACACTAAGCAACTGGCAGAATCTCCACATTAGTTCCCTGACTTGTGGAGTGAGGGCTATTAGGGTAGAAAAGACAAAGTAGAAGCCACTACTTAGCAAAATAGTAAATCAAAAGCAATACCATATTCCTGGAGGCATTTCAGAAATTAGTGCTGCTCCTATGAACTTGAAGGATGCAGGTGTTGTGATTATCACCACATACCCATTCAACTCTTGTATTTGGACAGTGTAGAAAACAGATGAGTCTTGGAAAAGTGGAAATGGTATAGATGAGATAGGGCTTGAGCAGATCTTGAAGGCACATGAAGTTACATGAAGAAATGACCCCACTCCTGCCACATTGCTTTCTCTTTCCCAGCCCAGAGCTATGGCCTCTTGGGTAGTTTCTCACAGTCAGTTGACTGAGGAAGAGAAAACTCGGGCCTGGCTTACAGATGGTTCTGCGCAATATGCAGGTACCACTCAAAAGTAGACAGCCACAGCACTCTAGCCCTTTTCTGGGATGTCCCTGAAGGCATTGGTGAGGGGATATCCTCCTAGTGGGCAGAACTTTGAGCAGTGCACCTGATTGTTCATTTTGCTTGGAAGGAGAACTATCCAGAGGTGCATTTTTTTTTTTCTGATTGCAATCTGTCTGCTGCTAATGGTTTGCCTAGATGGTCAGGGACATTAAAGGGACATGATTGGAAAACTGGTGACAAAGAGGTGGAGAAGAGGTATGTGGATAGACATTACTGAGTAGGCAAAATACATGAAGATATTTGTGTCCCATGTGAATTTGCATCAGAGGGTGACTTCAGCTCAGGGAGGTTTTAATAATCAATTGGTAAGGTGACCCATTCTGCAGATACCAGTCAGTCTTTTTCCCTGGCACTCTGGTCATTTCCCAATGGGCTCATGAACAAAGTGGTCATGGTGGCAGGGATGGAGGTTGTGCATTGGCTCAGCAACATAGATTTCCAATCGCCAAGGCAGACCTGGCTACAGCCACTGCTGAATGCACAATCTGCCAGCAGCAGAGACCACACTCAGTCCCTGATATGGTACCATTCCACAGGGTGATCAGCCTGCCACCTGGTGGCAGATTGATTATTTTGGACTATAATGGAAGGGGCAGCAATTTGTTTTAACTGGAATAGACACATACTATAGATATTGGTTTGCCTTTCCTGCATGCAATGCTCTGCCAACACTGCCCTCCATGGTTTTGGAGAATGCCTCATGCACTGTCATGGTATTCCACACAGCATTGCTTCTGATCAAGGAACCCACTTCACCACAAATGGAGTGTGGGAATGAGAACAAGCTCATGGTACTCTCTGGTCTTACCATGTTTCCCATCATCCAGAGGAAGCTGGGTTGATAATAATGGTGGAAAGTCCTGTTGAAGACACAATTACAGTGCCAACTAGGTGACAATACCTTGAAGGGCTGGGATAATGTTCTCTAGGAGGCTGTTTATGCTCTGAATCAGCATCCATTCTATGGTGCTGTTTCTCTCATAGCCAGGATTCACAGGTCCAGGAATCAAGGGGTGGAAATGGGAGTGGCACCACTCACTACTACCCATACTGATCCTTAGAAAAGTTTTGCTTCCTGTCCCTGTAACCTTAAGCTTTGCTGTTCTACAGGTCTTAGTTCCAAAAGGAGGAGTGCTTCCACCAGGAGACAGCAACATTTCTATTGAATAGGAAGTTAAGACTTCCACTTGGCCACTTTCGGGTTCTCAGGCCTCTGAATCGACAGGCAAGGAAGGGGGTTACTGTACTGGATGGGGTGATTGAGCCTGACTATCAGGGGGAAATAGAACTGCAACTACACAACGGAGGTAAAGAAGAGATTTCCTGGAATACAGATGATCCCCTAGGATGTCTCTTAATACTACCATGCTCTGTGATTAAAGCCAATGGAAAACTGCAGCTACCAATGGCCCAGAAACTTCAGGAATGAAGATTTGGGTCACCCCACCAGGAAAAGAACTACGACCAGCTGAAGTGCTTGCTGAGGGTAAAGGGAACATGGAATGGGTAGTTGAAGGTAGTGATAAATATGGACTATAACTACAAGACCAGTTACAGAAATGAAGACTGTAATTGTATGAATATTTCTTCCCCATTTTGTTATGTGTGTGTTTGTATTTGTATATAAAGCAAATATCTTTGTTTTCTTCTCTATCTTTTCTTCTTATCATATGACATAAATAGTATGACATGTCATAGTATTTAAGTTATAGGATATCAGATTTAAGAGTGAATATTGGCCTCTGCCTCTGACCTTTCTTTTCTTTGAGAGAGTGCCCTCATGAATCTTTTACATGCATACCTAATAAATTTTCTACCTGCTTACTTTATGCTATGCTGTGCCCTTGGATTCTTTCTCACAGCATGGTCAAGTACCTGGAAGCCCAAATCTGGCAACAGCAGCAGTAGACCTTCAATGCTAACATGAAGTATAAATTGAAGAATGAGAAAATAATTTAATTCAGCAGTGACTGGCACTCCTAGCATTCAAGAAAAACTATGCCATAAGATTAGCTGGATACAAGCTTAAGGAACAGATGCTTCATAGACTTAAATTCAAGTTAAATATCAAAATGTTCAGATTCCAACAAAAGTTACAAAACACAAAGAAACAGGAAGCAACAGCCCAGACAAACAAGATTTAAAGCCTCAGTAACTATCAGTGAGGAGGGCCATATCTGGAACATAGAAAAGACTTTTTAAGAATAATCCTAAATATGCTCAAAGAACTAAGGAAAACATAGACAAGGAACTAAAAGAAATCAGGAAAACACAAAGAGATTATCAAAAGAGAGATTGAAAAGTATGAAAAGGAATCAAACAGAGCAGAAGACCATGGTATCAGAAACTAGAAACTCCCTAAGAGGTTCAACAGCAAATTGAACTGGCAGAAGAAAGAATCAGTGAACTTGAAGACAAGACTATTGAAATCATTCAGTCTTAGGAGCTGAGGGGAGAAAGAATGAAGTGAACAGAGCCTAAGCAACATGTCACATACAAGGAAGTCTCCATTAGAGTAAATGTTGATTTCTCATCAGAAACCTTTGAAGCAAGAAAGTCATGGTAAGACATATAATGCACTGTTGTTCTTCCTCTGGTACATTTTTCTGACTCCTCATGGAGAGGGCCAGGGCCGTCACATGCATTTACCCATGCACAGCATCCCTGCCATTCTTGGTGAGGTCCCCCTATTGTGTTTAGCTCCCTCCATTACCTGTTCCCACCCCTTCCCTACTCTACTTTGTTTAATGCAAATCTTTTTTAAAAATGTATTCTTGCAAAATTATTTGGATCATGTGTATTTAATTTACTCAAATGGGCTATATTTTTGTATCTCATTCTGTTTTCTACTTCCTCACTGTGGTGGTTTGAAGCTGTCTGTACCCCAGAAAAGGCCACGGTCTTTTAATCCATTCATGTGGGTGCAGACCTATTGTGGGTGGGAACTTTTGATTAGGTTGTTTCAACTGAGATATGATCCACCTCATTCAAGGTGGGTCTTATCCTTTTACTGGAGTCCTTTATGAGAGGATAAAGGACATAGAGAAAGCCCAGAGAGCTCAGAGAGAAACATCCAGAGAAGTTTGTAGAGAAAAATCTCCCAGAGGAGTTCGAGAGAGGAAGCCACTGAAGCCAGAAGCTGAAAGCAACAAAACCTGGGTGAGAAGGACCAGCAGGCACTGACCATGTGTTTTCCCATGTGATGGAGTTGTCCCAGAAGCTGGTGGCCTTTCTTCAGAGAGGGATCATCCTGTTAATGCCTTAATTTGGATATTGTCACAGACTTAGAACTATAAATTTGTAAGCTAATAAATCTCCATTGTAAAAGCCAAAAAAAAAAAAAAAAAAAAAAGGAGTGAAATATTACCTAAGGGCTTGCACCTTATTCTGGAGAGATTTAGTTCATAACCAGTTGTATGCAGGACAGTTGAATATTGTTAGGTGACAAATATGTCTTTTATTATTATTTTATTTAGAGATTAAGTATGGTTTAAGGTGATGTGTGTATCTGCAAGTTGACAAGGGGTGAACTTGATGGTTGGGTTCATGTGTCAACTTGGCCAGGTGAACCCAAGCACTGGCCTAACTTACTGTGAGGACACTTTTTGGAATTAAATTATCAGTAAATTGATTGCCTTCTATGGATGATTACATCAATGATCTTCAATGAGAGACATTTTTTCCAATCAATTGTAGTCTTTAAAAGGAGAGGTGATGAATTCAGCAATCAGAATAGAGAATTTCCATGTCTACTTCAGCCAGGCACCCTCTCCTGGGGAATTCATCAGAAACCTTCATCAGAGTTGCCAGCTTCCAGCTCACCCTACAGAATTTGAACTTGTGCACCCCCAGAGTTTTGTGAGATACTTTTATAAAATCTCATATTCACCTTATCTCCTGTTAGTTCTGTTTCCTTAGAGGAACCTGACTAATACAAGCACCATCAAGCACACAAATATACACATTATGGGAGTCACTGAAGGAGAAAAAAGAGAGAAAGGGGAAGAAGGAATAGTCAATGGCAAAGAGATCTTCCGAAACTTAGAAAAAGATGTGAATATGACCATCCAAGAAGCACAGAAAACACCAAAGAAGATAAACATGAAGAAAGTTACACACTGTCATATACTGATTACACTATCAAAAGAAAAAGACAAGGAGAGAGTTAAGAAAGCTGCAAGGGAAAAGCAATGTGTTACATACAAGGAAATCCCTATAAGACTGAGTGCTGATTTTTTCAGAAACCATGGAAGCAAGAAGGTAGGGGGTTGAAATATTTAAAGTGCTCAAAGAAAGCAACTGCCAGCCAAAAATTTAATATCCAGTGAGACCTTTCAAAAATGAGGGTGAGATTAAGGCATTCTCAGATAAAATCTGAGGGAATACATCACCACTAGACCTGCAATGGTAAAGGGAGTTCTTCAGATTGAAATAAAAAAGACACGAAACAATGGTTCAAAGTAGCACAAAGAAATAAAGACCTGTGGTAAAGGTAACCATTTAGGTAATTGTAAATGCCCGTACTATTGTATTGTATTGTTTAGTAGGAAAATTCACTTCTTACCTCCTATAGGTGCTAAAATGCAAACATGTAGAAAGTAATAATAAATCTAAGTCTTTGGACATAGAATGTACAAAGATATAAGTGGTAAAAAGTACTGAAAAATGATAGGGGACAGAGGGGTATAGAAAAAAGCATATGTGCATGCTATTGAAGTTAAGTTGGTATTGAAGCAAATATAATTCTTATATATTTAAGAATTAAATTTTAATCCTATGGTAACCACAAGGATTAAAACAAATGAAAAATATGTCCAGATAGAATTAGAGGGCACTCAATATGGTACAACACAAGAAATCAAATAAATATAAACGTAGGCTTTAACATAAGTGAGGGACAAAAGTATAGGACTCAAAAGGCTAAATGGCAGAAGAAATTTCTCCATTATCAGTAGTGACTGTAAATGTAAATGGGCTAAACTATCTAGTCAAAAGGCAGAGACTGGCAAAATGGATAAAAAAGCATGACCCAACCATATTTTGTCTGCAAGAGACCCACCTTAAAATTAAAGATACAAGTAGGTTGAGGGTGAAAGGATGGACAAAAATATACCATATAAGTAGTAAACAAAAGAGACCTGGGGTGACTAAAATGGCTTTAATTGAAAAACAGCTATGATGGACAGAGATAACCATTACATCCTGATAAAGGGGGACAATTCAACAGGAAGATGTAACAAGTATAAATATATATTCACCTACCAGCAGAGCCTGAAAATATATGAAGCAAATACTGACAGATTGGAGGGGATAAATTGATGATTCTACCTTAATAGGAGACTTTAACACACTACTCTCAGTAACAGAAAGAACATCTAGTAAGAAAATCAATAAAGAAGTACAGGACTTGAGCGATACACTAAATTGATTAGACCTAACAGACATATATTCAACACTGTACCCAATAGAAAGAATAAACATTCTTTTTTACTGCATATGGATAGCTCTCCAGGAGAGACCATATGCTGTGTCACAAAACAAGCCTCAATAAATTTAAAAATATTGAAATCAAACAGTGTATACACTCTGCCCACAACAGAATGAAGCAAAAAATCTGTAACAGAGGGAAAAAGGGGAAATTCACAAATTAAACAACATAGTATTAATCAACCAATGTATTAAAGAGGAAATCACAAGCAAATTTAGGAAATATCTTGAAGTGAATTAAAATGAAAATACAACATACCAGTCCTTATGGGATGAAGCAAAGGTGGTGTTGAGAGGGGACTTTATAGGTCTAAATGCTTAATATTAAAAAGAAGAATGATTTCAAATCAGAGCCCTGACCTCAAAACTGGAAGAACTAGAAAAAGAAGAGCTAGCAAAACCCAAAGCAAGCAGAAGGAAGGAAATAACAAAGATTAGAGCAAAGATATTTGAAATAGAAAATAAAAAACAATAGAGAAAATCGACAAAACCAGAAGATGATTCTTTGAAAGTGTCAGCAAAATTGACAAACTTTTAGCTAGATTGACAAAGTAAAAGAAAAGAAGAAGGATACAATAATGAAAATCAGAAATGAAAACAGGGACATCACTACCGTCCACACTAAAAAACAAAGAACTAAAAGAGGATACTAATAACAAAGGTATGTCAATAAATTAGATAACCTAGATTAAATGCACAAATTCTTAGGAACACACAAACTACCTACATTGGCTCAAGAAGAAAAAGAAGATCTCAAAAAACCAATTACTAGTAAAGAGTCTGAATGGGTAGTAAAGTCCTTCCAACAAAGAAAAGCCCAGGACCAGATGGTTTTAAAGGGGAATACTTCCAAACATTCCAATAAGACTTAACTCCAATTCTGCTCAAACCCTTCCAAAAACTGAAGAAGAGAGAACACTCCATAACTCATTGTATGAGGCCAATGTCATCTTCATACCAAAGCTGGATAAAGATATCACAAGAAAAGACAACTGGAGACAAATATCCCTTATGAATACAGATGCAAAAAGTCTCAACAAAATACTATCAAACTGGACCCAACATCATATTAAGGGAATAATAAACCATGATTAAATGAGATTTATCCTTGGTATGCAAGGTTGGTTCAACATGAGAAAACCAACTAATGTAATACCCTACATTAACAATGAAGAAAAAAACCCACATGGTAATCTCATTCAATGCAGAAAAGGCATTTGATAAAATACAGCACCTTTTCTTGATAAAAACACTTAGAACACTATGAATAGAAGGAAGCTTCCTCAACATGATAAAGGGCATATATGAAAAGCCCACAGATAACATCCTACCTAATGGTGAAAAACTGAAAACTTTCACTCTAATATCAGGAATAGGACAAGGTTGCCCGCTGTCACCATTGTTATTCAACATTGTACTAGAAATTATCACCAGAGCTATTAGGCAAGAAAAAGAAATAAAAGGCATCCAAATTGGAAAGGAAGAATTAAAACGTTCCCTATTTGCAGGTGATATGATGCTATATATAGAAAATCAACAAAACTTGTAGAGCTAATAAATGAATTCAAAAAAGTGGCAGGGTACAAGAACAGCACCCACAAATCAGTACTGTTTCTGTATACAAGCAATGAACATTTGGAAAAAGAAATCAAGAAAAAAATCCATTCATTATAACAACTAAAAGAATCAAATATCTAGGAACAAATCTAACCAAGTATCTAAAGGACTTGTACACAGAAAACTACAAAACATTGCTAAAAGAAATGAAAGAAGACCTGAATAAATGGAAGGAGATTCCATGTTCCTGAATTGGAAAACTAAATATCATTAAGATGTCAATAGTACCCAAAGCAGTTTATAGATTCAATGCAATCCCAATAAAAATTCCAACAACCTTGGAAAAGGCAATCATTAAATTCATATGGAAGGGTAAGGGGCCCTGAATAGCTAAAGCCATCTTGAAAAGGAAGAATGAAATTGGAGGATTCACACTTCCTGGTCTTAAAACTTAGTACAGTCACAGTAATCAAAACAGTATGGTACTGGCACAAGAACAGTCATGCAGACCAAGGGAATAGAATGCAAAGTTCAGAAATCAACCCTCACATTTATGGTCAACTGGTTTTTGACAAAGTGGTAAAGACTAGTCAACTGGGAAAGAGTAGTCTCTTCAACAAACAGTGCTGGGAAAACTGGTTATACATTCGCAAAGAAAGACAGGGGACTCCTACTTCATACCAAATACAAAAATCAACTCAAAATAAATCAAAGATCTAAATATAAGAGCTACAACTATCAAACTCCTAGAGGAAAATGTAGGGAAGCATCTTCAGGACCTTGTGTTAGACAGTGGTTTCTTAGTCTTTACCTCAAAAGCACAAGCAACAATAGAAAAAATCAATATATGGCACCTCATCAAAATTAACAAGTATGTTTCTTAAAGGATTTTATCATGAAAGTAAAAAGACAACTTACACAATGGGAGAAAGTATTTGGAAACCACATATCCCATAAGGGTATGTTATCCAGAATGTATAAAGAAATCCTTCAACTTAATAACAAAAGACAAACAACCCAATTAAAAAATGGGCAAAAGACTTGAACAGACATCTCTCCAAAGAAGATATACAAATGACCAGAAAGCACATGAAAAGATGCTCATTGTTATTAGCCATCAGGAAATGCAAATCAAAACCACAATGAGATGTCATTTTATCCCCATTAGAATGGCTGCTATTAAAAAAAAAACAGAAAATAATTGATGTAGAGGGTGCAGAGAAATAGGAATACTCATTCATTGCTGACAGGAATGTAAAATGGTACAGCTGCTTTGGAAGACAGTTTGATGGTTCCTCAGAAAGTGAAGTATAGACCTATCATATGACCTGGCAATCGTACTTATAGGTATATACCCAAAAGCATTGAAAACAGGGACTCAAACAGATATTTTCACACTGATGTTCATACCAACATTATTCACAATTGCCAAAAGAGGGAAGCAACCCATGTGTCCATCACCAATGAATAGATAAATAAAATGTGGTATATACATACAATAGCATATTATTAGGCCATAAAAAGGAATGAAGTCCTGATACAGGTGAAGCTGCCAGTCCAAATCCAACTTGGCAGGTGAACTCAATGCCCTCCCCCATATATGGGACCTGACTCCCAGGGGTGCAAATCTCCCTGGCAATGAAGGATATGACTTCCCGGGGATGAATCTGGACCTGACATCATGGGATTGAGGACATCTTTTTGACCAAAAGGGGGATGCAAAATGAAACAAAATCAAGTTTTGGTGGTTGAGAGACTCCAAATGGAGTTGAGAGGTCGCTTTGGTGGGCATTATTATGCATTATATAGATAACCCTTTTTAGGATTTAATGTACTGGAATAGCTAGAAGTAAATATCTGAATCTATCAAACTTCACCCAGTAGTTTACATTGGGTGAAAGTGTAATTGTGAAAACCTTGTGGATGGTACTCCCTTTATCCAGTGTATGTATGGATGAGTAGAAAAACGGGGACAAAAACTAAATTGAAACTAAAATGAAACATAGGATGGGATGGGGGAATGATTTGGGTTTTCTTTCTTACCCTTATTTTTTATTCTTATTATTTCTGGTGTAAGGAAAATGTTCAAAAATAGATTGGGGTTATGAATGCATAACTCTATGATGGTACTGTGAACAGTTGCTTGTACACCATGGATGATTGTATGGTATGAGAATATATCTCAATAAAACTGAATTTAATTTTTAATAAAATAAACAAAAAAATAAAATAAGAATTCCACACAACTGAATTTCATGTAAATTGTTAAGACCACTTTGGAAAAATAATTACCAGTATCTTTTTTTTTTAAATGGATTCTGGGTGATCATTTATTATTATACTTCATAACTTGTATGTATTACACATTCTTTTATATTGATCCAATACTCTGAAGAAAAAAGAAGCTATCTAAAACAGAAAGACTTGGAAAAGATAACTTCTTTCTAGATCATTTAAATATAAAATTACTAATGGCAGTATATAGGGGCTTTTGTGTCTCTTTTTTTCATGTTGGTTCTTTTGCTCCAATTATTTAAATATATTTTTTATGAGCGATGTTGTAGGATAATAGAAAAAAATCATGCAGAAAATAGAGTTTCCATATAACCCCTCTCACGTACTGTTTTCCCTATTATTAGTACTTTGCATTAGTGTGGTAACTTTGTTACAATTGATGAAACAATATCATTAAAATTATATTATTAAATATAGTCCATAGTTTACCTTAGGGTTCACTGTTTGTGTAGTAAGACTCGGTGTTTTCTTAATTTTTATTCTAGTAACATGTATACAACCTAAAATTTCCCCTCTTAAACACATCCGAATATGTAGTTCAGTGGTGTTAATTACATTTACAATGCTGTGCTACCATCACCACCACCACTTACCATAAATTTCCCATCAATGCAAACAGAAATTCTATACCAGTTAAGCATTATCTCCCCATTCCTGATCCCTACCTCTGTTTCTAGTAAATTGTATTCCAGTCTCTTAGTCAATGAATTTGCTTATGATAATTATTTCGTATCAGTGATATCATACAATATTTCTCCTTTTCTGTCTGGATTATTTAACCCAATGTAATACTTTCAACGTTCATTCATGTTTTTGCATTGGTCAGAACTCAATTCCTTTTTAATGCTAATAATATTCCATTGTATGTATATAGCATTTTGTTTATCCATTCATCAATTGATGGACATCTGGGTTGCTTCCATGATTTGCAATTGTGAATAATGCTGCTATGAATATCACTGTGAAAATATCTGCTCATGTCCCTGGTTCCAATTATTTTGGGTATATACCTATAAGTAGAATTGCCAGGTCATATGGTAATTCTATACTTAATTTTCTGAGGAACCACTAAACTGTTTTCCACAGAGACTGCACCATTTTACATTCTTACCAACAATGAATGAGCATTTCTATTTCTCTACAACCTCTCAAACACTTGTTAATTTCCAATTTTAAAATAGTAGGCATTCTTGTGTGTGTGAAATGGTATCTCATTGGGGTTTTGATATGCATTTCCCTAATGGCTAAGGATGTTAAACACCTTTTCATGTGCTTGTTGGCCATTTTTATATTTTCTTTGGAAAAATGTATATTCCATTCTTTTCCCCAAGTTTTCTTTGAGTTGTTTGTCTTTGCTGTTGAGTTGTAGAATTTCTTTGTGTATTCTTGTTATTAAATACATATGGATATATCATTTCAATATTTTCTCCCATTCTGTGCTGTATCTTTTTCCTTTAATGATGAAGTCCTTTGATTCACTAAATTTTTAAGTTTGATGAAGCCCCATATATTTATTTTTTTCTTTTGTTCCTAGGCATATGAGCCCATTTCATGCCACCATGGCTTCAACCATTCAGTTTATTCTGCTTAAAATACTTTCCATCACACCTTGCCCTCCCAGAAAAATGCCTAGTCATTTTAGGGATTCAAGACTGGTTTGCTACTGTATCTCCAGCACTTAGAATAGTGCCTGGAATGGGGAGCAGGTGTCAGTAAATGTGTTTTGAATGAATGAATGTATTAATAAATGTGATATTCCAGTTTAGATACTGTATAAAGATGAGAGGAGAAATAATTTTGAGGAATAATAAGCATGGAGTTTGGGAAGTGTATGAGACCCGAGAAATAAATCCTCTGGTCACAGAGAATTTTTAAGAGGTAATAAAGGTGAAGAGACAATTCTGCAACCAGAAAAGTGATCTGTTTCCAGTAGTCGTAACAGGTTGGTAGACTAAAAGGAAACAATTCTTATATTGTAATCCATTGCCCTAACACACACCTCATTCCTGACTTCCTCTGTGGCAACCACTCCTGGAATGGCTAGAGGAAGAGGATTCAGAGTGAATTAAATTAATCAACTTGCTTTTAAAACATTTAGTAAGCAAGATGCACTGAAGAAATATAACTTTAACAGACTTGGAGAGTGGGATGAGGGCTTTGTTTTGAATCTTGGTTTGGCAACTGGGGCATATGGACAAGTCTCAGTGGGTCTTTGGAGGCAGCAAGGGGTCTTATAAAAGTACAGACTGGATTGGGTGAGTGGGAGAAGATTAGGAGGCAGATGAGATACAGGAAAATAAATCATAAGCAGACTTTTGGAAGTGGGTCTAAACTAATTTGAGAAAACAGTCTTCACATGGGAAATAAAAGGGCTTCCAAAAATCAGAACTCATACTAAATGATACTATAAACCACCTATACCAGATACATATATATATCACTTCATCCAACTGCAGCATAATACACATTTTTTTTCTAGTGTGTATGGATCATTCTCCAGGATAGACTGTATGTTAGGTCATAAAACAAGTCTCAATAAATTCAAAAATATTGAAATCATATAATGCATCTTCTCTAACAAAAATAGAATGAAACTAGGAAAAAAAAGAGGGAGAGTGGAGAAATTAACATGTACATGGAAATTAAAAAGTGCATTCTTAAACAAAGAATGGGTCAAGGAAAACAGAAAAGGAAATTATGAAATATCTTGAAGCAAATGAAAATGAAAATACTATGTATCAAAGTTTAAGGAATGCAGCAAAGACAGTGCTGAGATGCAAATTTATAGCTCCAAACACTTACATTAAAAAAGAAGAAAGAAGTCAAATCAGAGAACTCACAACTGGTGGGTCTAGAAAAGGAGGAGAAAACTAAATTCAAAGCAAGAATAAAGGGAATAGCAAAGATTAGAGTGGTGATAAATGAAATAGAAAATGATAAAACAGAGAGAATTAACAAAACAAAAAGTTGGTTCCATGATGAGATCAATAAAATTGACAAACCTTTAGCTAGACTGACAAAGAAAAAAAAACAGAGTGGATAAAAATGACTAAAATAAAAACTGAAATGGGGGACATTATTACTGACCCCACAGAAATAAAAAGGATGATAAGAGGATACTATGAACATCTGTATGCCAACAAGTTAGATAACACAGATGAAATAGACAACTTCCTAGAAACAAATTACCTATGCCAACAAAAGAATAGAAGATCTCAAAAGACCAATAACAAGGAAAGAGATTAAATTAGTAACCAAAAGTCACCCATCAAAGAAAAGCCCATGACCAGATGACTTCACAGGTGAATTTTAACAAATATTCTAGGAAGAATTAACACTAATTCTGCTCAAATTCTTCCAAAATATTGAAGAGGTGGGAACACTCCCTAACTTATTTTATGAGGCCAATATCACCTTAATACCAAAGCCTGATACAGATATCACCAAAAAAGAAAATTACAGACCAATATCCCTCATGAATATAGTTGCAAAAATCCACAACAAAATACTAGCAAACCAAATCTAATAGCACATTAAAAGACCAAGTAGGATTTATCCCAGGTATGAAAGTGTACTTCAACATAAGAAAATCAATTAATGCAATAAACCATATTAAAGGGATGAAGAAGTAAATCACATGGTTATCTCAATTGATACAAACAAAAGGCATTTGACAAAATCCAGCACTTCTTGATAAAAATACATAGAAAACTAGGAATATAAGGAAACTTCCTCAACATGATAAAGGGCATATATGAAAAATCCACAACTAACATCATAGTCAATGGTGAAAGAGTGAAATATTTCTCTCTAAGATCAGAAACAAGACAAGGATGCAAACTGTCCCCACTGTTATTCAACATTGTACTGGAAGTTCAAGCCAGAGCAATTAGATAAGAAAAAGAAATAAATGGTATTCAACTTGGAAGTGAAGGAGTAAAACTTTCCTTGTTTGCAGATGATATGGTCCTCGCTACAGAAAGTCCTGAAAAATACACAAAAAAGTACTCAAGCTAATTAAAAAATTCAGCAAATTGGTGGGGTAGATGTTTTAATTCACTAGGCTGTTGAAAGGAGATACCATAAAATGCATTAACTTTTAACAATGGGAATTTATTAGCTTACAGGCTTACAGTTTTGAGGCCATGAAAATGTCCAAATTAAGGCTTCATCAAGATGATGCTTTCTTTCTGAAGATTGGCTGCTGGTGATCCTGGAATCCTCTGTCACATGGCAAGGTGCATGATGGCATCTGCTGGTCTCTTCTTTCTTTTCCAGATTTTGTTGCTTTCAGCTTCTTGCTTCCATGGCTATCTTTCTCTCTCTGTCTCTCTCTCTTCAACTTATTTGTAAAGAACTCCAGTAAGAGGATAAAGACCCATCTTGGGCCACATTTTAATTGAAGTAATCTAATTGAAATGTTCTATACACAACAAGTTTATACCCACAGGAATGGATTAGTCTTGAATCTCTAAAATGAGTAAGCATTTTTCTGGGAGGGCACAGTATGATGGAAAGTATTTTAAGTAGAATGAACTGAAAGGGCAAAGCCACAGTGGCATGAAATTGATTCATATGCCTATAAACTTAAAATTTTTTTGGTACTTATAGGGTATAAATGTAATAAGGGAAATGATGGGAAAAAATGAAGCTTGAGCAGTAGGAAATGGGTATCATTTAAATCTACAATAAGGGGGTTGGTTTTTCTTTGCCATAAGATAGCTGAGAAGCTGTCAAATAATATTTAGCAAAAGAGTGACATGGTTAAATTTGTGAATAAGTATGGTTAATCTGGGCTGCAACATGGAGTCTGAATCAGAGGAGAAAAGACCTATTAGGAAATTATTACAATAGTGCTAGCAAGAAGATATGAGGTCCAAAATAAGGCAGTGACAGTAGTAGTGGAGGGGAGAGGACAATTTGGAGGGTTATTCTAGAAGTTGGTGAATGCTGAGATGTAGAACAATGAATGAAAGGGAGTTGTTTAACTAGAATCCAAGGAGTCTGCTTTAAGTGATTAATGTGATTACAAATACTTATCAAGCATCTATTATGTGCCAAACGCAGAACTACAAAGGTAAATAAAACACGTCTTGCCCTCATGGAGTTTACCGCGAATAGAGAAGATAGACTGGTATTTTCAGATACTTTCATTAATCATATTTTCAGTAAAATATGGTATGTACTATGCTAAAAGTGTATGCAGATGACATGAGAGCTCTGAGGGGGCACATAGCCCAGACTGTAGTCTCCTAGAGAAACTGAATCATGTGGGTATGCTGGAATTTTCTATATGAACAAAGGTGGGAAAGAAAAGTATGACAAGTCTGAGTCACTGTTCCAGTTTGCTAATGGTGCCGTTTTGCAAAATACCAGAAATGGATTGGCCTTAAAGGGGTTTATTTGGTTACAAAGTTACAATCAAAGGCCATAAAAGTGTCCAAACTAAGGCATCACCAATAGGGTACCTTCACTGAAGAATGGTGATGGCATCCAGAAAAACTCTGTTAGCTGGGAAGGCACATGACTGGCATCTGTTCCAGGGTTCTGGTTTCAAAATGGCTTTCCAATCTATTTTTGGAACATTTTTCTTATACCAGAAAAAGCAAGAATAAGAATAAAAAATAAAAGTAAAAAAAAACACCCAAATCACCTCCATCTCATCCTGTTTTCATCTAGTTTTTGTCCCCATTTTTCTACTCATCCATCCATACAGTGGTTAAAGGGGCTGTTATCCACAAGGCTTTCACAGTCACACTGTCACCCCTTATAAGCTACATTGCCATACAATTGTCTTCATGAGTCAATGCTACTGGGTTGTAATTTGATAGTTTCAGGTATTTACTTCTATCTATTCCAATGCATTAAAATCTAAAAAAGGGTTATCTATATAGTGTGTAAGAATGCCCACCAGAGTTACCTCTCTACTCCATTTGGAATCTCTCAGCCACTGAAACTTTATTTTGTTTCATTTCACATTTTGGACAAGAAGATGCTCTCAATCCCATGGTGTTGGGTCAAGATTCACCCTCAGGAGTCATATCCTGTGTTGCCAGGAGATTTCCACTCCTGGGAGTCAGATCCCACATAGGAGGAGGGCAATGAGTTCACCTGTTGAGTTGGCTTAGCTAGAGAGAGAGGGCCTATGTGGCTCTTTTTAAAGCACTGTAGTAAACCAATCAAGACTCACACTGTATGGGTGGGGCCACACCTCCATGGAAATAATCTAATCAAAGTTATCACCTACAGTTGGGTGAGCCATATCTCCATGGAAACAACCTAATCCAAATAAGATTGGATTAAAACATGTCTTTTCAGGGAACATAATATTTCCAAACTGGCACAGTCACCATAGTAAGAACAGAGAATGATGAGCAGTTTAGTAGTAGTAGACTATACAGAGGGAATGAAATGGTTGGAAATGATTCTTAAGAGTCACATAGGGGCCAAATCATGAAGGACCTTTATTCACTAGACGACAGTTATACATTGAAAGTTTAAATTGTTTTAAATGATCATATTTGTGCTTTAAAAAGATCACCTTGGCCACTTGAGATAGGAAGAGATACTAAGAGTCTGTTGCAGCAGTCCAGACAAGAGATGATGAGGGCGTCAACTAAAGCACAGGATAGTCTGGCTAGAAAGGGAGAAATAAGTTTGAAAAATATTTAGATAAAATCAAGAAAACATAGTGATTGACAAGTGGTTATCAGGAAGCAGGCAATGAAGACAAGAAAGAAGTCTAGGATGCCTACCAGTTTGCATTCTTAGATGTCTGGGTATGTGGTGCTACAGTTTACTGAGAAGAGTAGTGGATAGTAAGTTCTGTTCAAATCACATTTAGACTACAGTACTGGAGATAAACAACAGGCAGTTAGAAATTTGGATCTGAAGCTCAGGAGAGAGATTGGAAAAGAATATACTATTTTAGGTGTCATCAGCCATTCAGGTTATTGTTGAAACCATGTGAAGTGATGATATGGCCAAGAAAAGCATGTTAATTTAGAAGAACATTGAATCAAGAAGGGAACTGTGAAGAATACCAATGTTTAATTAAGGGGAAGAAAGAAAAGGAGGAACCAGTGAAGAAGATTGAAAAACAGTGGCCAGAGAAACAGAGAAAATACCACAAAACTAGTATTGTTATGGAAACCTAGGACACAGAATATTTTAAAACAAAGAGGGAGTGGTAAATCAATTTCATATATTGCCGAGAGTCCCAATAGGTTAAAAATAGATATCCATTGGATTTGCCAACTTGGAGATAATTGATGTCCTTGACAAAAAGTCTTTCAGTGGGAGGATGGGGCAAGATGGCAGCATAGGGAGGTGTGAAATTTAGTTAGTCCTCTAGAGCAGCTAGTAAATAGCCAGGAACAACTAGTAAGTAGTCTGGAACAATTGTTGGGGGACATCCATGACTGCTTACACATCGTACACCAGTCAGGAATGGGTGGAATGGCTGATATTGCAGCATAAAGTAAGTAAAACTGTGGACCAGTGCCCCTCTCCCCAGCACAGCAGGCTGAGCAGCAAGACTTCACGGTGGGAGAAAAAAGTCCCTGTCAGGAGCAGGGAAGGGTGGCTCAGCCAAGCTCCAATTGTGGTTTTAATTCAATAAATTTGGACTATTGAATACAACATACAAGCACAGATAGGCCCTGAGCAAACAGGAATCTGTGGTTCCTCCTGGCAGAGAGGAAACAGGGCTGAATACACACACACACACACACACACACACACATACATACATACATACTTACATACATACATACACATAACTCAATAAAATCAGAGGCTTTTGGAGATGGCTGAGCTCACAGTGCAGAAGAATGGCTGTGCCCCAAAAATGCGGGTAAGGAGAACTGGGTACAAAGTCCAGTTGACCAGTGAAACTGAGGGGCTGGAGACTGGCACTGAAAAGGGGCTTTTGCTCTTTTTCCATTTTTTTCTCTCATTCTAAGCAGCTCATTAGAGAAAGCCTAGGGCATTTTCAATTGGCAGCAGCTGACCCAGGCAAGGGTGGAGTTAAGAGAGTCAGAGAGACAAAGGAGGAATTCAAGTGTAGAAGAGAACTCCCTGGGGGTTGTATCTTCCTGAAGAAAAGGGGAGCAGGGCCCAGCTCAAGTGGTGGCCCTCTGTCAGGGAACTCAGACCCCAGGGCCTGGGGGAAAACAAACAAACATGCCAGAAACAACTTAAGCTTGGCTTCTGACACCCTTGGCCCCTGTCCAGGACCAGGACCACTGTGAATTAAAGAGACTGCACCTCTTTACACTGGTGGGGAGCTCTGGGCTGACAAGCACCATCTTCTGGGCAGGATAGCAAAAGCACAGAGTCTAGAGGCCTCACAGGAAAGTCCAACAATCTGCTTCTCAGGGAAACTTGATACTGATTACATCTCCCTTCTGAGACCTGGGCCCATCTTGTCTGGAAAAACCTGACTGGGGTAATCAAGGAAACCAGATGCTTAGACAGCAAAAGATTTTGAGTCACATTAGGAAAAATGAAGATATAGTCCAGTCAAAGGAATGAACTTACACCTCAACTGAAATACAGGAATTGAAACAACTAATTATTAATCAAATAAATCTCCTATATCAATCCAAAAATCAAATCAATGACTTAAGAGAAAATATGACAAAAGAGATGAAGGATATAAAGAAGACATTGGGTGAACATAAAGAAGAAACTGAAAATGTGAAAAAACAATTGGCAGAACTTATGGGAGTGAAAGTCACAATACAAAAGATAAAAAACACAATGGTAACATACAACAGCAGATTTAAAGAGGAAGAAGAAAAGATTCAAAAATTGCAGTCCAGGACATCTGAAACCCTACACACAAAAGAGCACATAGGGAAAAGAATGGAAAAATATGAGTAGCATTTAGGGAATTGAATGACAACATGAAGCACATGAATGTACCTGTCATAGGTTTCCCAGAAGGAGAAGAGAAGGAAAAAGAGGCAGAAACAATAACGGAGGAAATAATCACTGAAAATTTCCCATCTCTTATGAAAGGCATAAAATTATAGATCCAAGAAATGCAGTATGCCCCAAACAGAATAGAACCAAATAGATCTACACCAAGACACTTAATTATCAGATTATCAAATGTCAATGACAAAAAGAGAATTCTGAAAGCAGCAAGAGAAAAGTGATCCATAACATACAAGGCAAGCTCAATAAGACTATGTGTGGATTTCTCAGTAGAAAACATGGGGATGAGAAGGCAGTGGTATCATATATTTAAGATACTGAAGTAGAGGAACTGACAAACATGAATTCTATAACTGGTAAGGCTGTCCTTCAAAAATGAGGGAGAGTTTAAAATATTCTCAGACAGACACTGAGATACCTACTCTACAGAAAATACTAAAGAGAGCACTACAGACAGATGGAAAAAGACAGGAGAGAGAGGTTTGGAGCACAATATTGAGTGATGGTAACACAATAATGTAAGTACATTGAACAAAGATGACTATGAATAAGGTTGAAGGAGGAAGGATAGGGGCAAGAAGGATGACAGGGTGAAGGGTAGAAGATAAATACTGGGAATGTATAACTTACTGAAACCTAGAGTGGTCAATGATTGTGATTAAATGTACAAATATGTTTTTAATGGATGTCAATTTTTCAAGGTGTTAAAAGTGGGGTAGTATTGGAGGAAAAAAATACAATCAATGCAAACTAGAGTTTATAGTTAATGGTAACATTATAACATGCTTCTACTAATTGTAAGAAAGGCAATATAACAAAGCTAAATGTCTGTAAGAGGGGGATATAAGGGAGGGGTATGGGGATTCTTACTGTTGGTGGTGTTGTCTGACTTTTTAATTGTATTTTCTTTTAATTTTATGTTTTCTTTTGTTGCTTTTTAGTTGTCATCTTTCTTCATTCTTTTTTTTTTTTTTTTTTACCTTTTTTCACCTCTTCCTCTTTGTGGAAGAACTGGACATGTCCTTATGTAGATAGTGTTGGTGAACGCATAACTATGTGATTATATGGGGAACCATTGATTGTTTACTTAGGATGGAATGTATGGTGTGTAAATAAAACCATCTAAAAAACAAACAGAAGTATATAAGTGCTGGAGAAAATGTAGAGAAAGGGATATACCTAATCACCATTGGTGGGGAAATAGAATGGTGCAGCCCATCTGGAGGGCAGTGTGATGGTTCCACAAGGTAAGCATGGGATTGCTATATGGCCTGCAACTTGGTTATTGGGTATATACTTGGAAGAACTGAAAAGAGGGACATGAAGGGACATTTGCACTGTTGGGTTTATGGTATCAATAGTCATGATTTGCAGTGGATGGAGGTGACCTAAGGGTACATCAACTGATGAATGGAATGGCAATCTGTGAATGAAATTTTGAACTGCTACAAGAAGGAGTGAAGTTGTGAGGCAAGTGGAAATTGAAGACAATATGTTGAGTGAAATAAGCCAGAAATGAAAAGAGAAATATTATAATGCTTCACTAATATGGACTAAATATAATGTGCAAACTCTGAGAATTGTGTCTGAAAGCATAGGTTACCAGGGGAAGGCTTATTGTAAAGGTTCCTAGACTGTAAGCTCTTACAGCAGTTACATCTATCCCTGAGCAGTAATGCTTATTTCTAAACTCTGACATGCTGACCTCTTTGTGTATAACCTGGTCGGTCCCTGGAACTTTGGGTATCTATGTGACACTTGACGTTCAGAGCCAGAGTCCGGCAGCTATGAATGTCAGCATTACCCCATACAGCAACTGTCAATGGGTCTGAAAAAAGAGATCAGACTTCAATTAGAGATATGAATGAAATGGATTTGGTTAGGACTAAGGTAAATTAGACTAAAGGGTAAAGGAAGAAATTGATGGTGTTTTTAAAACTTCAACCTCTGTGTGAGACCAAAGAAAGAAATGTTTATTAGGTGCAAAAGCTATATTTTTTGTAACACACTATATGATTTAACTTGTTTGGTCAGTTTGTTCAAACAACATAAGTACATGGAATATTGAATTGGGAGTGAAATCTGGTTGGTTTGTATAGGTTGGTGTGAAGCCCCAATGCATCCCAGAGTGATTTGGGCAGAAAATAAAGATTTATTTGCAAGCCTCCCTGAGGGACTGGAGGAAAATGTGGAAAAATTAAATTTCCCCACCTGGGGAATTAATGATATTCTCACAAGTATTGGGGGCTACCGATTTAACAGGCCAATCCCTTGATCTTGGGGCTGGCCCTTATGAAACCTATTCCAGCAAAGGAGAAGCTAAGCCTACTTACAATTATGCCTGAGTCACCCTCAGAGAACCTCTTTTGTTGCTCAGATGTGGCTTCTCTTTCTAAGCCAATTCTGCAGGTAAATTCACTGCGCTCCCCACTATGTGGGACATGACTCCTAGGGGTGTAAATCTCCCTGGCAACATTGGACGTTACTCATGTGGATGAGCTTGGCCCTGGCATCATGGGATTGAGAGAACCTTCTTGGACCAAAAGGTGAAACAGGAAGGAAACAAAATAAAATTTCAGTGACTGAGAGATCTCAAATGGAGTCAAGAGGTCATTCTGGAGGTTATTTTTATGCATGATATAGATATCCCTTTTTAGTATCTATTGTATTGGAATAGCTGGAAGGAAATACCTGAAACTGTTGAACTGCAACCCAGTAGCCTTTCTTCTTGAAGATGATTGTATAACAATATAGCTTATGCTGTATGACTGTGTGACTGTGAAAACTTTGTGGTTCCCACTCCCTTTAACAGTGTATGGACAGAAGAATAGAAAAATGAGGACAAAAAGTAAATGAATAATAGAGAGATATGGGGGTATGGGATGTTTTGGGTGTTCTTTTTTGCAATAACTTTTATCTGTATTCTTTTTGTGTGTGGTAATGAAAATGGTCAAAAATTCATTGTGGTGATGAATGCACAACTATATGATGGCACTATGAACAATTGATTGTACATGTGGGTGATTGTATGGTATGTGAATATATCTCAATAAAATTGAATTAAAAAAAAGTCTTTCAGTGGAGTGATGAGAACAGAAGCCAAATTGCATTGCAGTGGGAATTGCATGAAAAATGAGAAAGTGGAGAAAGCAAGTGTAGGATTTTCTTTCAAGACACATGGCTTATAAGGGAGACAATAGAGTGATTATCAGAGGGGGATAAGAGATCATGGTAATATTTTTGTTTTGCAAAGGGGAATATTTCAATATACACACGTGTGTATAGACAAAGAAATAGAGAATTGATAGATACATGAAAGAGAGTTGAGAGAGGGAGGGAGAAACAGACCCTGGGGAAATTAATAAAGAGATTAGGTGCAGGTGAAATGTAGTATAAGTGGAGAGGCAAGAGACCTGGCATGGTCATATCTTATAACTTCTTTGATTAAATAGGGCAAGATGATCTACTCAGAGAAATAGTTGGGTTGGAAGCTTAACAAGATTAGTAAAATTTTGGGAGAATCACTGGAAGAAATGACAAGCAAAAGGATTGACCAGCAGTATCAAGGAGTCAGCTGAGATTAGGAGCTATATTTGCCACAGGATTTTCTCTAACACAAAGTGGCTCTAGGGCAACACAAGAGAAACAGATTGTGGGATCAGTTCCAGATGGTGTTTGGCCAGGAAGATTCAATGAAATAACAGCAATGTAATAAGTATTAGTGACACTCACTAAAATAGGAGATAAATTTTCTCTGTCTTGTTCTTTCTCCAAGGAGATACTTTGGGATATTAAAAAGAGCAACGGATAGGGGTGTCAGAAGTTAGAGGCTCCAGTCCTAGCACACACAATCTCTCTGAGATCTTGGACAAATCATCTTCCCTCTCTGGGCTTCAATTTCTTCATTCATACCAAGAGGTGTTTATACTAGAGAACTGCTAAGGCCCTTTCCAGCCCTGACATGCTATGATTCTGTGAAATATGTTGTAATCCTGGGTCAGAATCAAGAAAATCTCAGAAACATGCAAGTATGTGTGGACCTATTGTACTGCCAGACTCTGACAACACAGTTGGCCATATTCTCTCATGTCTTCCCTCTTCACTTATCTAGATCACCTTTAGTCTTTTAAATATGAGTCTAAAGGTACAGTCACAAGTCATTACAAATCAGTACAGAAAGTATGCAAGGTCATTCCAACTTGCAGCAATTACATGGATCAAATTTAACCATGTTTGACATATTCAAAAAAGGCCTCAAAGCACATTGTCCTTTACTCTGTCTCAGAAGACAAATCTTCCCTTATACTTATGAATGCCAATGCATTTGTTCTGACCCCAGGGCTCTTAATCTTGTGCTTTCTTAGACACTAAATTCATTCTAAATTCAAGAGGAAAACACACTCACCATTTAAGCTGTGAGAAACTGAATGCTTTTCAGGTTTTCTGGCTTCTGTGGAATATATCAAGGCATTTAAAATTTAGCTTGTCTTGAAATTCTAAGCCAAGGGTATAAAGATTATTTCTGAGGTCACATATCTCTTAAATCAGATAAACCCTGTGACAGTTTAAAATATGAAATTTATCTTCCTGAAATTGATGATGTAAGAGATGTTTTCTTTCTCTTCTGGAGTGCTGAGGTAAAATCCTAAATGCATGTCTATGACTAAAACAAATCTTGTGATATGGATCAGACTTTAGAATTTAATTATCTTGGATAAAGTTATTTTTTGACTGGACTTGTTCAGTGTTCTGTCCTGTAAGTTGGTACTCTGTAATCTGCTTCATCCCGTTACCCACATCTGCCTCCAGTCAAGTCTTTATCTGGTCCACACATTCATTCATATATTTAGTCAACATACATTGCGAGCGCCTACCATGTACCAAGTATTGTGTTAGGTGCTTAAAATGCTGAAATAAATAAGACATGGCTCTTGCCTTCAAAGAGCATATAGGCTTGTGGTTACAAAAGGCATGGAAAATGCTATTACATTACAGACGAGATCAATAATATGTGATTGTTAAAAGTCAGACCAATCTAAGTTTGTATCCAAGCTCAGCTATTTTCAGCTGTGTGACCTTGGGAAAGTTACTCATCTTCTATTAGTCTTAATGTTCTCTAAATATTAAAAAAGACTATGTTGGGACCTACTTCAGCACACTGTAGTGATGATTAGTGGTTGGTATATAATAAATGCTTAATAAATGGTAGCAATTGTTATTCTTATTAAGAATAATTACGGTAACAATAATGGCAACATGGACTCTTCTTGGAGAGACTGAATGAAGGCTTTACACCCTTTGAGTTGGGGCTTGAAAACAAGTAAGCTTTCCCATAAAGCTATGAAAGGGGTGTGATTAATTGTAAGGGAGACAGTTTGTGAAAAGAAATAGAAGTTAATGGAAAAGTTTAGTATGTGTGGACAAGAGTTGATATCTAAGTCATAGTAAAGCTAGAGAAGAATAGAAGGACATGAACCTGGAAAAGTTGCTTTTGAAATGTAGGGTCACTTGAACTCTTGTATTTCATGGTAGGATTAAATGGAAATGACATTCAAATGTTAATTAATCAAAACTTTAGAGAAAATAAGACTTCTAACAAAGTTGGAGTAACGAGGACCAGACTTATTCACTGTGATGGTTAGGTTCATGTGTCAACTTGGCCAGGTGATAGTGCCCAGGAGTCAGGTCAAGCAAGCACCAGCCTAACAATTAGTGCAAGGACATTTGTGGCTGGTTAATAAATCAGAAGGCTGGCTTATCAAATTATCAGTCAATTGACTGCATCTGTTGTAGATTATATAAATGAAGGAGTGTCTCTCACAATGAGAGAATACAACCAGCTGGATTTAAACCAATCAGCTGAAGACTTTTAAGGGAGAAGAGAGAGAACTTTCACTTCTTCTTCAGCCAGACAGCCTCTCCTGGGGAGTTCACTGAAGACCTTCAATGGAGTTGCCAGTTCACTGCCTGCCCTACAGAATTTGGATTTGTGCACTCTGCTTTACAGAATTTGGACTTGGGCATCCTGCCCTATGGAATTTGGATTTGTGCATCCCCACAGTTGTGTGAGACACTTTTATAAAATCTCATATTTACAGATATCTCTTGTGTGGTTCTATTTCCCTAGAGAATCCTAACTAATACAGCTTGGTATGGGAGTGGTTCTTAGGAAACAGAATCTTAAAATGGGCTTTTACAGTTGGTTTTCTACTCTGATTAGATTCAAGGACACTAATGACTCTATTTCCAATAATCAAGATGGCACTGCCTATCCGTGGCATGAGTACACAATAGAGATTTGCAGAATATCACCATTTGATCCCCTTAATCATATTCTTATATGAGGCAAGGCTCTAGGGACAGTGTTTTTGATACATTAACAGGGCTTTGTGGAGTTGAGGTATAATGATGTTGACTGTTCTTAGATAGGCTGCATAAAGTTATAAGAGAAAGGGATGAGATGAAGGATTCAAATTTGAAACTTATATGCTGTATGACAGATGTAAAGGTTTCTATGCGTTCCCTGAAATAAAATCTTATTTCCTGTGACTTCAGACTTGAGATCTTTGAAAACCAGACCCAGAGTCTCACTGTGAGAGTAGCAGATTTACAGTGTAAACAAAACCTCAGATACACAGTGTCTGCTGTTAAAGTAAAGGCATTGATTTGATTTAAAAGGAATGGGATCCTGAAAATTGGGGTGGGGACATATGGGTTGATAATGAAGGCAGTGGAGATATTGGAACCCTGGATTCTGCTGAGTCTTTATTAGATAAACCTGTAATGTTCTGCCCTGAGGGAATAGCCTCCAGCCTTCAGCCTGCCCTGAGGAGAGAGCAACCCAACCTCCAACCTGCTCTGAAGAGACAGATACCCAATCTCCTGCCTGCCTTGAGGAAACAGCTTCCTGGCCTCCAGTCTGCCTTGAGGAGCCTTCCATCCAGTGTCCACCTAAAGAGATTAACCCTTCAGTTCCTGCTAAACCTGTAGTCACCTGCACTGAGGAAGCAGCCCTCACTCCTCTGTCTGGAGAGATTAATCCTGTTTCAGCAGATGAAATTTCAATGGAATGTCATGAGGTAGTTGGTTTGAAGGATACTTCTAATTATTTTCATGATCCACCCACACCACCACTCTTCTTCAAGACCTATAACTAGAATAAAGTCCCAACAGGCCCCAAAAGGTGAGGTACAAAGTGTGACCCATGAGGAAGTATGCTATACGCCAAAAGAACTGCATGAATTTTCCAATTTATATAGTCAGAAATCAGGGGAATATGTGTGGGTATGGATATTAAAGGTGTGGGATAAAAGTTGAAGGAATATAAAGATGGATCAGGCTGAATTTATTGATATGGGAAAACTAAGCACTGATTCTGAATACAATGTTGTAGCTTGAGAGGTTAGAAAGGGCAATAACTGGGTTGTTTGCTGAAACATGGATCAAAAAGTTGCCAACATTACCTGAGGTCAACATGCCAGAACTGCCATAGTATAATGTAGAGGAGGGGATCCAAAGACTTAGAGAGATTGGAATGTTAGAGTGGATTTATCATGGCAGACCAGATCACATATCTCAGGAATGTCAAGAGGACACATCTTTTACCAGGACTGTGAGGAATCAATTTGTGAGAGTAGCTCTATCATCCCTGAAGAGCTCTGTAGTAGCCTTTCTCTGTAGGACAGTTATTACTGTGGGAACTGCTGTCATTGAGCTGGAATTCTTAACCAAAATGGGGATAATTGGATCCCAAGTTAGCAGAAGCAATGTGGTAGCATTTAATTACCAAAGACAAGGTGGATGTGGCTACCATAATGGACAGCAGGCTCAAAGCAGCAGTCAAAGTAATTTGACTCACAGAGACCTACAGCATTGACTAGTAGATCATGGGGTACTCAGAAGTAAAATACATGGGCAAGTCTACTAAATTCTTGTTTTATCTGTATAAGCAGAATTCTAGGCCAACTGAACAAAAGTCTAACTTGAATTACAATAACAGAGAGTCATATCTCCTTAATGAATTCCCAGACTTGAGACAGTTTACAGACCCAGAGCCTTTTGAATGAGGGGAAGGTTGGGTACCCTTTGGAGCAGGACCCTCTTACATTGTCAAAAATTTACACTGTTAATCTTCCTTCCAGCCTTCTTTAAGGGGACTTACAGCCCATTATCAAGGTAAATGTGCATAGGGGAAAAGGAAATGATCAGATATTTGGGAGATTATTAGACACTGACTCTGGAGATCAGGTGATCGATGGATTTTTAGCTCAGATCCATCTCAGAGTGGGTCCAGTGTGTCCCTGGATAATTGGAACAGATTTACTCAGAATCTGGAAGAATACCCACATGGGTTCCCTGACTCACAGAATGAAGGCTATTATGGTAGGAAAGGCCAAGTGGAAGCCAGAACTGCCCCTACCTAGCAAAGTAGTAAATCAGAAGCAATGATGTATTCCTAGAGGGATTGCAGAGATTAATGCCACTCTTAAGGACTTGAAGCATGCAGGTGTGGTGATTCCCAACACATCCCCATTCAACTCTATTTGGCCTTTGCAGGAAACAGATGTGTCCTGGAGGATGACAATGAATTAGCATAAGCTTAACATGGTAGTGACTCATTGTAGCTGCTCTTGCAGATGTGGTATCACTACTTGAGCAAATCAATACATCCCCTGGTAACTGATATGCTGCTATTGATCTTGAAAATGCTTTTTTCTCATTATCTGTTAGGAAGGACCACTAGAAACACTTTGCATTCAGCTAGCAAGGCCAGCAGTATACCTTCACTGTCATATTTCAGGGGTATATCAGCTCTCCAGCCCTATGTCATAATATTGTTGGCAGGAAACTTGATTATTTCTCCCTCCCACAAGACATCACACTGGTCCATTATATTGATGATATCATGTTGAGTGGACCTAGTGAGCAAGCAGTAGCAGCCACTCTAGATTTGTTGGTAAAGTATTTGCATGTCAGAAGATGGGAGTTAAATCCAACAGAAATAGAGGGGCCTTCCAACTTAGTAAAATATCTAAAATCCAGTGGTGTGGGACGTGTTGAGCTATCCCTTCTAAGGTGAAGGATAGGCTGTTGCATCTGGCCCTTCCTATGACCAAAAAAAGAGGCACAATGGTTAGTTGGCCTGTTTGAATTTTGGAGACAACATATTCCTCATTTGGATGTGTTACTCCAGTCCATTTATCCAGTGACCAGGAAAGCTTTCAGTTTTGTGTGGGGACTAGACCAAGAGGAGGCATTGTGACAGGTCTAGGCTACTGTGCAAGCTTCTCTGCCACTTGGACCATATGATCCAGTTGATCCCATGGTGCATGAAGTGTCAGTGGCAAATAGAGATGCATTTTGGAGACTTTGGCAGTCTCCAATAGGAGAATCACAACACAGGCCCTAGGATTTTGGAGTAAAACCTCACCATACACTGCAGACAACTACTCTACTTTTGACAAACAGCTTTTAGCCTGCTATTGAACCTTAGTATAATCAGAATGCTTAACTATGGGCCACCAAGTTACCATGAGACCTGAGTTACCTATCATGAGCTGGGTGTTGTCCGACCCACCAACCCATAAAGTTAGGTGTGCACAACACCACTCCATCATAAAATGGAAATGGTAAAAATAGATAGGGCTCAGGTGGGTCCTGAAGGCACAAGTAAGTTACACAAGCAAGTGGTCCAATGCCCATGGCCCCCATTCCTGCCACATTGCCTTCTCTTTCCAAGCCCAGAGCTATGGCCTCTTGGGGAGTTCCTTATAATCAGCTGACTGAGGAAGAGAAAATTTGGGCCTGCCTTACAGATGGTTCTGCATGATATGCAGGTACAACCTGAAATTGGATAGCTGCAGCACTGAAGTCCCTTTCTGGGATGTCCCTGAAGTACAGTGGTGAGGGGAAATTCTCCCAGTGGGTGCAACTTTGAGCAGTGCACCTGGTTGTTCATTTTGCTTGGAAGGAGAACTGGCCAGAAGTGCATTTGTACATTGAATCATGAGCTGTTGCAAATGGTTTGGCTGGTTGATCAGGGACTTGGTAGAAATATGATTGGAAAATTGTTTATCAAGAAATCTGGGGAAGAGGTATGTAGATAGACCTTTCTGAGTGGGCAAATATATGAAGATATTTGTGTCCCAAGTGAATGCTCATCAGAGGATGACTTCAGCAGAGGAAGATTTTAATAATCAAGAGGGTAAGATGACCTGTTCTGTGGATACCAATCAGCTTCTTTCCCCAGACACTCCTTTCATTGTCCAATGGACTCATGAACAAAGTGGTCATGGTGGTAGGGATGGTTATGCATGGGCTCAGCAACATGGACTTCTCACCAAAGCTGACCTTGCCACAGCCACTGCTGAGTGCCCTATTTGCCAGCAACAGAGACCCACACTCAGTCCCCAATATGGCACTATTCCCCAAGGTGATCAGCTTGCTACCTGGTGTCAGGTTGATTACATTGGACCACTTCCATCATAGAAAGGGCAGCAATTTGTTTTAAGTGGAATAAACACATGTTCCATATATGGGTTTGCTTTTCCTGCATGCAATACTTCTGCCACAACTATCACCCTTGGACTTATGGAATGCCTTATCCACCATCATGGTATTCCACTCAGCATTGCTTCTGATCAAGGAACACACATCACAGCAAATGAAGTGCAGGAATGGGTACATGCTCATGGAATTCTCGGTCTTACCATGTTCCCCATCATACAGAGGCAGCTGGGTTGATAGAATGGTGGAGTGGCCTTTTGAAGACTCAATTATAGCACTAATTTGCAGGTGGCAATACCTTGCAGGGCTGGGGCAGTGTTCTCCAGGAGTCTGTGTATGCACTGAATCATTGTCCGTTCTATGATGCTGTTTCTCCCATAGCCAGGATTCACAGTTCCAGGAATCATAGGTGGAAATGGGAGTGGCACCACTTACTATCACCCTTAGTGATACACTATGAAATTGTGTGCTTCCTGTCCCTGCAACCTTAGGCTCTGCTGGTCCACAGATCTTAGTTCCAAACGTAGTGCTCCTACCAGGAGACACAACAGTGATTCCTATGAATTGGAGGTTAAAACTGCCACCTGGTCACCTTGGGCTTCTCATGCCTCTGAATCAACAGAAAAGGAAGAGGATTACTCTATTAGCTGGGGTGATTGATCCTGACTACCAAGGGAAAATAGGACTGCAACTACACAATGGAGGTAAAGAAGAGTTTTCCTGGAATACAGGAGATCCCCTAGGGCGTCTCTTAGTACTACCATGCCCTGTGATTAAAGTCAATGGAAACCTGCAACAATCCAATCCACCGAGGACTAACAATGGCCCAGAAACTTCAGGAATGAAATTTTGGGTCACCCCATCAGGCAGAGAACCATGGCTAGCTGAAGTGCTTGCTGAGGGTAAAGGGAATATGTAATGGGTAGTAGAAAGCAGTGAGAAAAATGAACTATGACCACATGTCCAGTTACAGAAACAAGGACTCTAATGGTATGAATATTTCTTCCTTGTTTTGTTATGAGTATGTTTGTATTTGTATATAAGCAAATATCTTTGTTTTCTTCTCTATCTTACCCCCTTATCTTTTGACATAAATTATGTTGTTCTTCTCATATTATTGAAGCTTTGGGATATTAAGTTTAAGAGTGAATGTTACCCAAGGATTTACACCCTATTCTGGAGAGAGTTAGTGCATTTCCTGTTGTACACAGGACAGCTGAGTATTGTTAGGTGAAACAGATGTCTCTTATTGTGCTCTATTTTAGAGATTAAGCATGGCTTAAGGTGATGTGTATAGCTGCCAAGTTGGCAAGGAGTGGACTGTGATGGTGAGGTTCATGTGTCAGCTTGGCCAGGTGATGGTGCTGAATGTCTGGTCAAGCAGGCACTGGCCTATCCAGTAGTGCAAAGACATTTGTGGCTGGTTAATAAATCAGAAGGCTGGTGTATTAAATTGTCAGTCAATTGATTGCATCCGTGGCTGATTACATCAATGACGGGAGTGTCTTCCATAATGAAAGATTTCAATCAGCTGGATTTAACATAATCAGTTGAAGACTTTTAAGGGAGAAGAAAGAGAACTTTCACTTCTTCTTCAGCCAGCTAGCCTCTCTTGGGGAGTTCCTAAGACCTTCATTGGAGTTACCAGCTTGCTGCCTGCCCTACAGAATTTGGACTTGTGCATCCCCATAGTTGCATGAGACACCTTTATAAAATCTCTTATTTATAGATATCTTCTGTTCTGTTGGTTCTGTTTCCCTAAAGAACCCTAACTAATACACCCACATGCATGAAACAATGAAAAAATGCCAGGCAAAATATGTGAAACCATATTTCGATGACACTGGAAGCATTAGACAATGAAGGATAGTGGAAGAGATTAGAAACAAACAAGGTGAGCCCTATTATTACCCCAAAATTACTACTTTGAGAAAGTTTCCAAGCCACAGAGCAGTGAAGGGGAATTCAAGAGGAGCCCAGAAAACTCTTTGAGTTGAGGAGATAGAATTAGGAGTCCAGGGGGCTCATGGTATCTACACTACGCAGGGCAAAATGACAAAGAAGAAAGAGATCTGCAGAAAGATATGCCCTAATGTCTTCTTGCTTTCATGCTTTCTTTGTTCCTCTGTATTAACATATCTCTTTTCTCTGAGTGCTTTTAAGATTTTCTCTTTATCATGGGTTTTGAGCAAATTGACTATTATGTAACTTGATGTAATTTTCTTCAAGTTTTTCCTCATATTTCCTATATTGTTTTCACTGAGATTCTTGGATCTGCAAGATTTCACCAAATTTGATAAAAAAGAAAAACCTTCCTATTTCTTTTCCAGGACAAATGAAACATTAGGTCACAAAACAAGCCTCAATGAATTTAAAGGGATTGTAAGTATACAAAGTGTGTTCTCTGACCACAATTGAATAAAATTAGCAATCAATAACAGAGGGAATTTTGAAAAATTCATAAATAAGTGGAAATTACATGACAAACTCCTAATTGCCAATGAATTAAACAAGAAAGAACAAAGACTGAAAACAAACACAACATACCAAAACATATTTAATACAGCAAAAACAGTGCTTAAAGAGAAATTATAACTTTATAAGCCTACAGTAAAAATAAGAAAAACTCAAATCAGTAACCCAATCTTCCACCTTAGAAAATATAAAACAGTAAATGAACTAAACCCAAAGAAAGCAGAGTTAGGAAATAAGAAAGACAAGAGTCAAAGTAAAAGAATTAAAAAATAAAAAAATATAAAGAAAATCAACAAAACCAAAAAAGGATCAAGAAAACTTACAGATAGATTGACCAAGAAAAACAAGATAGAGAATTCAAATTACTAATACAAAGCATAAAAGATATTACAGAAGATAATATTACAAGTGGCCTCACAGAAAAATTTTTAAATGATTATAAGGGAATACTCAGAGCAATTGTATACCAAAAATTTAGATAACCTACATGAATTTTTTTTAAATCCTAAAAAATATGCAGATTACTGAAACTGATTCAAGAAGAAAAACTCTGAATAGGCTTATCACAAGTGAAAAGAGTGAATTTATAATCAAAACACTTCCAATAGAAAAAGCCCCAAATGAGACAGTTTCATTGGTATATTCCAACAAACCATTAAAGAATAATTAGCAACAATTCTTCACAAACTTTTCCAAAAAACAAAAGGAGAGGGAAAACTTCCCAACTCATTCTGTGAAGCCGGTATTGTCTTGACACCAAAAACAGAAAAAGACATCACAAGAAAATAAAACTGAAGACTGATATCACTTAAGAATATAGAGAAATATTAGCAAACAGAATCCAGCAACTATGAAAATAATTATACACCAAGACCAAGTGGGATTTATCCCAGAATGCAAAGTTGATGTAATGAATGAAAATCAATCAATGCAGTAAACAACATTAATAGAATAAGGGAAATAAAATCATGATCATTTCAATAAACATAGAAAGAACATTTGACAAAATCCAACACCCTTTCATAATAAAAAAACATTGGGAATAGAAGGGAAATTCCTCAATCCAATAAACGGCATCTATGAAAACACACAGCTAACATCATGGTCAAAGACTGGACGCTTTCTTTATAAGATCAGAAACAAGACAAGGATATCCCATGTTGGAACTGAAAGGTCTAGTTAAGTTATTCAGGCATATAAAAGAAATAAAAGCCATCTGTATTGGAAAGGAAGAAATAAAACTACCTGTATCCACAGACAATATGATCTTGTAAATGGAAAAATCCTAAGGAATTCACTAAAAATCTATTAAAGTTAATATTTGAATTCAGCAAAATTGTAGGGTACTAGTACAATATGCAAAAATAAATTGCATTTCTATATGCTAGCAATGAATAATCAAAAAAGGAAATTAAAAAAATTCTATTTGCAATAGCAAAAATGAAAATAAAATACTTAGTAACAAATTTCACAAAAGAGTGTAAGACTTGTACACTGAGAAAAAAATTCCACTGAAATAAATTAAAGAGGACCTTAATAACTGGAATATTTTTATCCCATGTTTGTGGATTGGAATATATATTATTGCTAAGATGGCAATACTTCTCAAATTTATCTACAGATTCAATGCAGTTTCTATCAAAATCCCAGCTTCCATTTTTGCAGAAATTGACAAGATGCTCCTGAAATTGGTATGAAATTGCAAGGGGCCCATAATAACCAGAACAATCTTGAAGAAGAAGAACAAAGTTGCAAGACTCATGCTCCATGATTTAAAAACTTACTACAAAGCAACAATAAACAAAGCAGCTTGATACTGGCATACAGATAGACACACAGATCAATGAAATAGAGTTGAGGGTCCAGAAATTAAACCTTACATTCATCATCAATTGATTTTCCTCAAGAGTGTCAAGAACATTTAATAGAGAAAGAATAGTCTCTTCAACAAACAGTGCTGGGGCAACTGGAGATCTACATACAAAAGAATGAATTTGGACCTCTACCTCCCACCAGGTATGAAAATGAACTCAAATGGATGATAGGCCTAAATGTAGGAACTAAAACTATAAAACTCTTCGAAGAAAATATGGGCATAAATCTTCATAAACTTGGATTAGCCAATGGTTCTTTAGATATGATATCAAAAGCTTAAGTGGCAAAATAAAAAATTTAAAAATTGAAGTAAATTAAAATGAAAACCTTTGTTCTTTAAAGGACACCAGAAAGAAAGTGAAAAGACAACCCATAAAATGGGGAAAAATATTTGCAAATCTTAAATCTAATAAGGGGCTTGTATCCAGAATACATAAAGAATTCTTACAATTCAACAAGACAAATAACCCAATTAGTTAATGAGGAAAGGATTGGAACAGATATTTCTCAAAAGAAGATATCCAAATCACCAGTAAACACATGAAAGGACACATAGTATCATTAGTCATTAGAATAAGGCAAATGAAAACCAAACTAAGGTAATAATTTGCATCTACTAGGATGGTTGTATTCAAAAAGAAAAACAATATAAAGTGTGGAGAAGGATATGGAGAAATTTGAACCCTCATATATTGGTGGTGGAATTGTTAAATGGTACATTCACTTTGGAAAACAGTTTTGCACTTCCATAAAAAGTTAAACCTAGAGTTGCCATATCACCCTAAAATTCCACTCGTTGGTACATACACAAGAGAAGTGAAAATATATGCTCACAAAAGTCTTGTACATGAAAGGTCATAGAAGCACTATTCACCATAGCTCAAAGTTGGAAACAACCCAATGTTCATCAACTGATGAATGGATAAACAAAATATGGCACTCTATGCAAAGGAATATTATTCAGCCATAAAAAGGAATAAATACTTATACATGCTAAAACATGATGAACCTTAAAAACATTATGCTAAGTCAAAGAATCTAGACAAAAAAGGCCACGTATTGTATAAATCCATTTATATAAAATGGCCAGAATAAACAAATCCATAGAGGCAGAGAATAGGTTAGTGGTTGCCAGAACCTGAAGGAAGGAAGTAATGGTAAGTCTCTGCTAATGAGTACAGGGTTTCTTTTAAGAATGATGAAAATGCTATGTAATCAGACAATGGTAATGGATTCACAGCTTTGAGAATATGTTAAAAACCACCAAAAAGAAAAAACTGTGTAACTGTAACCCTTAACATTCTTTGAAATTTGCTCTCTACTTGCTAAATTGCATTTGGAAAGTTATTACTTCTATGTACATATGTTATATTCTACAATAGGAAAACATGATTTAAAAGAAAAAAATGCCCACCTCTGTCAAGATGGCTGAGTGAGATGCTTCAGGGCTCTGTCACCCAACATATGCATGGATCAACCAGCAAGAACTAGAATAAACATCCTTCTCAAAGTGCCAGAAAACAGTTAAAGCACTGCAGTAGTAATAGGGCAAGTGCCAAATCAAGAAAAAAAGCCACTTAAAAGCAGTAGGATCTCATGGTGCCCTGGCTGGTCCCTCTCCTACACCTCACTGGCATGGATCCTTGGCCAGTTCCAGAGAGAGCAGAGTAATCCACATGGACATACTGGGAATACTTATGTCTGGCCTAATCTGTCTGGTGGTGGCCAAAGGAACTTTCTATCCCAGAACTTGCCTGGGGAAATCCTATTGAATGCTGTGGGAGAGCAGTCAAGAGGTTCCTGGGGCAAGGGATTGTTGGCTGTAGGACATACAGTGCAGTGCCCAGAGATCATGAAAAGACTGTTTCCTAGAGAAGAGGAGATATTCATAACTGTGTTGAAAAGGGAATTTCCAGGGCCACATGTGTATGCCCAAGGCAAGACACATGTGCATAAACGTTCAGGGTATTCTTTACACTTAGGCTTTCTGTTCTCCAGATTCACATGGATAAACCTTGAAGGACAGCACTTGCATGGATCAATCTAAAAAAGACTGGGAAAGGTGTTTTCTTTTTTGCTTGCTTTTTTTTTTTTTCTTAGCCACTGGCATTCAAGGAAAGCTCTGGCACAACACTAACTGGAAAGAAGCTTAAGGAACAGATGCCTCCGAGTCTCAATTTCAGTGATAACACATTAAAATATCCAAATGTCTAGGTTTTAACAAAAGATTACAAAACATAGAAAGAAACAGGAAGTGGCAGCCCAGGTAAAGGAGAAAATTAAAGCATTAGAAGCCATCAATGAGAAGGATCATATCTGGAACATTCTAGACAAAGATTTTAAGAAAATGGTCCTATGTTTTCTCAAAGAACTGAAGGAAAACTTGGGCAAAGAACTAAAGGAAATTAGTAAAATGATAGGTGAATACAAAGAGAATATCAATAGAGAGAGAAAAATTATGAAAAGGAATCAAACAGAATTGAGGACCACAGTAACAGAAATTAAAAATTCCCTAAAGGGGTTCAGCAGCAGATTGGAGCTCACAGAAGAAAAAATCAAAGAGCTTGAAGATAAGACCATTGAAATCATTCTTTCTGAGGAATAGAAAGAAGAAGGAATGAAGAAAAGTGAACAGGGCCTAAGGAACATATAGGATACCATCAACCATCTCAATATAAACATCATGGGAGTCCCAGAAGGAGAAGACAGAGAGAAAGGGAAAGAGAAAATATTCAAGGAAATAATGACTGTAAATTTCCCAAATGTAATGAAAGACACAAATATACACATCCATGTATATACAAGATGTTCAACTAACTCCAAACAGTATAAACCTAAATAGACCCATGCCAAATGCCAAAGATAAAGAGAGACTTCTGAAAGTCACATGAGAGAAGTAATGTGTCACATACAAGGGAGCTTCAAAAAATTAGGTGCCAATTTCTCATCAGAAACCATGGAAGCAAGAAGGCAGTGGCATAGCATATTTAAAGCACAGAAAGAAGAAAATTTCCAACCAAGAATTCTATATCTGACAAAATTGTCTCTCAAAAATAAGGGAGAAATTAAGACATTTCCAGATAAACAAAAGCTGAGGCAGATTGTCACCAATAGACTGGCCTTAAACAGGATGCTAAAGAGAGTTTTGCAGGTTGAAAGGAAAGGACAATGAACAGTTAATCGAAGCCACAGGATGAAATAAAGTTCTTCAGTAAGGGTAATGACAGCATAAATGTAAATGCCAGTGCTATTGTATTTTTGGTTTGTAACACCACTTTTTACTTCATGTAGAATCTAAAAACAAACGCATAAACATAATGATAAATCAGTGGCTTTGGACTCACAATGTATTACACTGTAATTTGTGACAAGAACTACATAAAGATGTGGGGATGGATGAAAGGGTATAGGAATATAGTGTGTGACTACTGGTTGAATTTCACTTGGTAACAAAGCAAATAAGATTGTTACAGATTTAAGGTGTTGTATATAAGGCCCATGGTAACTACATAGAAAATATCAGAGAATATGCAAACTCATAGAAACAGAAATTACTGTACAGATTGCCAAGTGGCATGGGAATGGGGAGCTAATGCAAAATGGGCGTAGGTTTTTGCTTAGGGAGATGAGAAAGTTTTAGCAATAGAAGGTGATGAGGGTACTACAATGTAGTTAATGTGATTAATTCCACGGAATGGTATGCTTAGAACATGAAAAGACAAGCCATTGTCTGGGAGATAATATTTTCCAAGCATATATCTCATAAAGGACTTGTATCCTGAATATAGAAACAATTTAATAATAAGAAATCAAATAATGCGATAAAGAAATGAGCAAAGTAGTTGCTCAGACAGTTCATCAAAGAAGGTATAAAGATGGTAATAAGCACATGAAAAGGTGATCAATATCATTTGTCATAGGAAATGCAAATTAATACTGCAATGAGATACTACTACACACCAATTATAATGGCTAAAATTAAAAGGACTTATACAAAGTGCTGACAAGGACATGAAGGAAATGAAACTTGTACACTGCTGTTTCCCTCTTTGGGAAACAGTTTGGCAGTATCGTAAAAAGTTAAACATGCACCTACTATATGAACCATCCCCTCCATTCCTAGATGTTTACCCAAAAGAATAGGAAGCCTATGTTCATATAAAGGATGTAAAGAAAGTTCCTATCAAGTTTACTGATTAATAGACAAAGACCACAAACAACTCAAATGCCCATCAACAGATATGGATAAAAAAATTGTGGTATAACCATACCATGGAATTCTACTCAGCAATAACTCACAATAAGTACCACAACTGCATGGATGAATCTCAATATAATTATACTGAGTGGCAAAAGTCAGATAAAAAGAGTGCATGCAGTATGATTCTACTTGTACAAAATTTTATAAATTTCAAACTAATCTCTAGTAACAGGAAGTGGATCAGTGGTTGCAGGGGGCAGGGAGGGGCAGGAGAGAGGAATTCCAAAGGGCATGAGGAACGTTTATAGGGGTGATTAATGCATTCTCTGTCTTGTGGTGATGGTTTTATGGACATACATATACATCAAAACTTATCAATTTGCACATTTTAAATATGTACAGTTTATTGTATGTCAATTATACCACGATGAACTATAAAAACAAAAAAAAAAGAAGGGAAAAATGTCAATTATTTCTATTAGGGAAGAACTGGGAAAAAATCTAAATATCAAACATCAGAAGATTGGATAATTAATTAATGGTACTTCTGGAATATAGAAATACCTTTGAAAGTGATGCTTTTAAGAATCATGGAGGAGAAAAGGAAGTATGTGTGTGACATAATATGGAATGAATATAACAGAATTAAAAAAAACCTACCCATACTCTGGTTAAAACAACCATAAAAATATTTTTATATATCAAATGGAAGAGAATGCACAAAATTAAAAATGATTCTGTGAAAGGATAAGGATAAGTAACATTTTCCTCTTTTCTCAAGATTTTATTTAACGTTGATATTGTAGTGCTGTTTTATAATAAGGAAGATTAAATGTTCATTGGAATAAATTAAATAACAAAGGCTTTAGAAGCTAGGATTGATGGCTTGGGGAATTCTGTCAAAATCTTTCTGCTTAAGTTATTTTAGGAAACACTAATCTGTTTCTAGAGCACCCAAATCCACTTTATAGTCACAGGAATAGGAAAGAACTGTTTTTATATATTGCATCTCTTTCGGATTTGGAAAAAGGGCACCAAAACCTGGAGTTTTAAAGGGGATTATTTCTCTTGGAATAATTTTGCATGATGGAAGCATGAGAACTGCTAACTGGTCTTTCTAAAGAAGAGAGAAGCAACTTAGAGGCTAATGGGAATGGTAGCCTGGACATTGAATACAGACCCTGGGGCACTCTAGGTCCAGAGTGGCTAGAAAACCTGTAGAGCAAGATTGTTCAACAAACACACAGTCCAGTCCCATATTTTTCTGGTCAAATTTGGCATATGATGACAACAATAAACAAAGCTCTCTCTGCTCTGGCCTGTACAACAGTAAAATGTGGAGGACATCTAAGAAGCATTTCTGGAATTCGTTTAGGGATGAATGGTCAAAGTGACCCTGAATTTGGAACTCGGTTGGTGAGTCCATTCCCTCATCTCAGGGCTTGCTCTTTGGAAAGGCTGTTGTTTTCCCCCAATTTCATCAACAGTTGGATTTTTTTCCACTTATAATTCAAATATATAGCTTCTCCCAAACCATGTGATTATTCATCAGAACAGGGGTGTTATTTTCTTTTTCCTCTCCCTCAAGGAAGCAATAATCAAATAATAATGATTGAGGATGTGCTTTTAGGAAACAAACTGGCAAAGGAGCAGAGGAGTGAAAAAATGAAGTTGGAAGTGAAAGCAAATATACTAGAATCTCAGCTCCTTTTTTGTAGCCCCCAGAGCTGGACAATCAACCACTGGATTTTCAAAAATCACCGACCCACAGAACTTGGAACTAGAAAAGACTTTAGGCATCATCTAATTGAATGATTTTCAAACTTGTGCAGCCATATAAACCTTTGTTGACATGAAATACCTTTAGAACCCTGCTATCTAAAATAGATACAAAAAAAATGCTGCCTTGATTTAAGTCAGGGCAGGAATTTCAGAGTGCTGTCACCTTCACCTCCATTTTCCCAACCCAAACTGCACAGCCTCTGCCCTTTGATTCCTAAAGGAGCTCTAAAAGGCATAACTTTTTCATATGAGGGGACTGAGTTTCAAAGAAAGAAAGGGCCTTACCCAACCTCGCAGTCAATGATACTAGTCAGTGGCAGAGCTGTTATTAGAACCCAGGTCTTTGAGCCCAAACGTTTTCTACTATCCCACATTTCTGAAAAGTTTGTAAACTTTCAAAAAAAAAGCAATAATAAATTTAATTTCATGTATAACTACTTTATTTATGGTGGGTTCTGTATTGGTACCATTGGGTTTTCATTTCCCTTGATCATCTTTTAGTTGATTTTCTTAACTTGCATTGATAGGAATCAGGGATTGGAGCAGCCATGTGATTCAGGGGAACTAATTGCCTAGTTAAAATGCTTTCCTGAGCAGCAAAGAATATGTCATTGTGAGGCTAGTACTTAATCTGATGAAAAAATAGCTCTACTAGAATAGTGCCTGGCACAGAGTAGATGCTAAATGAATGTTAGTGCCCTTTCTTTATCCTCTCTTCTTCACAAGTGACATGTTGGAGGCCTTGTTTCCAAGGTCAGCATAATGAATGGGGG
This sequence comes from Choloepus didactylus, assembly GCF_015220235.1. NCBI lineage: Eukaryota > Metazoa > Chordata > Mammalia > Pilosa > Megalonychidae > Choloepus > Choloepus didactylus. The sequence continues at coordinate 49,235,495 of NC_051335.1, read as the reverse complement.
ACTAGATATTACAGTAGCAAATCACTTGCTGAACAATAGGATTCTTATTGTGTAGATGAATACCTTAGTTGGATTCCTCAAGAACCCAGGAGGTATTGAACATTTTACTTATAGCAATACAAGCAAAGGCTCACATGTTTTTCTCTTCCCATCTGGCATCTAAGCAGCTCTCTCCTCCTGTAGATATTCTATCTGTGAAGTGTACTCCAGTTCACAAAACAAGAGAAGCGAGTTAGTCCTGCTCAAGTGCATCTTGTGCTAATGAAATTAATCAGTTTCAATAACAGCCTTAGAGCAGCAGGGAAGTTTACAAAATGGTGGCAGTTAAGAAGCTGCTGCTGGAGAGAGAAGCAGAATGCAATCAAGGATGAAATAAAGCAAAAAAGATTGGGTTAAAAAATGCTCAGCAATCAACTGTCAATAGGGCCTTGGAATAAAGGAAAATGGGGCTTATTATTCAAACTCTAATGAAGAAAGTGTTTTCAGGGATTTTGGTCCCCTTCCTGTTTTAAGTTTTGTTTTTCATAATAACGTCCATATCTGTAAATCTAACAAATAGGAAGAAAATGTTCTCATAAAATTGTATCCATCTGTATCAACCTGGGCATGGTTTAATTTAGTAAACCAGGACACAGGGAAAAGGAGACAGGAGTGCAGGGCCCTGGGTTCAACTCTGCCAATTGTCTGCCATCCATTGTGTAAGTCTCTTCCCTTTTCTAGGCCTCAGTTTCCCCATCTGAAAATGAGAGGGTAAACTAGATACTCTAAGGTAGGTCTTTCTAGTTCTAACATTCCAAGAGCCTGGGGGTACTTGAGAGGAGTTTTATTTCAAAACCAATTTTTAGTGAGTTATAGATACTCTTTGTAACATAGGAAACTTGAGCCCTAAGTACTGAGCTCAATTTTCCTTATGGAGTTACAGAATATTCACAATTTTGGGATAAAAAGATGCTATGCAGCAAATGGATTAATGGCAATCTAAATGTTTTTGTTTTGCATACTTACATCCTGTTTTCATTCCTAGATCTCAGCCTCTATCTCTAGGGTCATTACTTCCAACATTTTCCAATTCCACAGCTAATAGACTTCATCATTGGGAAGCTTTATGTGATACTTATCATAAATTTTCTCTCCTGCAATTTCATCCATTTCCTCCTTCCTTCAGCTTCAAGCCCTCGCTGTCAAGTACCAGTAGAAGGATGGTTTGTTTGTTTTCCTTTTTATAAGCTGATGTTAATCAAGCTAGGAAGAATATGTTGGAAATCTAAGAAAAACAAAAGTTTTTAAGATTAAACTGGGGGAAAATGTCATAAACATTTCTAACAGTCCCCTTAAACTGGAAAATTACTGTTTGGTATTATCCACAATAAATATGGGTTAAGGAATTTGGTTTGGGGGGTGGGAAAGAAAGATGAAATTTGTGAGGCTCTTGTACCCATAGGCATGACTAAGTGATCATCTACAGAGCTCCACATCTGGTTGGAGTCCCAAAAACTATTGGCTTTCAGTGTGCTTTCAGATGATTTTTTTGAGGTTGTGTTTGGTTTGCTAAAGCTGCTGGAATGCAATATACCAGAAGTGGGCTGGGTTTTACAATGGGGATTTATTAGCTCACAAATTTACAGTTCTAAGGCCATGAAAATTTCCCAATTAAGGCATCAAAATGATGAAACCTGCACTCTGAATACAGGTCCCTGTCATCTGGGACTGCTCTGTCACATGGGAAGGCACATGGCCAGTGTCTGCTGGTCCTTCTCTCTCAGGTTTTGTTGCTTTCAGCTTCTGGCTTCAGTGGCTCCATCTGTCAGCTAATCTGGGGGCTTTTTCTATCTAAACCCTCTCTGGGCTTTTTCTGTCTTTTATCCTCTCAGAAAGGACTGCGGTAAAAGATTAAGCTCCACCTTGTATGGGCTGGGTCACATCTCAATTGAAATAACCTAACTAAAATGTTCCACCCACAACATGTCTGCACCCACATGAAAGGATTAAAAGAACATGGCCTTTGGGTCCTCTATCTTGGGGTTTGCCCTTATGAAGCTTATTACTGCAAAGGAGAGGCTAAGCTTACTTATAATTGGGCCCAAGAGTCACCCCCAGAGAACCTCTTTTGTTGCTCAGATGTGGCCTCTCTAAGCCAACTCTGCAGGTAAACTCACTGCCCTCTCCTCTATGTAAGACATGATTCCCAGGGGTGTAAATCTCCCTGGCAATGTGGGACGTGACTTCTGGGGATGAGCCTGAACCCAGCATTGTGGGATTGAGAAAGATTTCCTGACCAAAAGGGGGATGAGAAATGAAACAAAATTAAGTTTCAGTGGCTGAGAGATTTCAAATGGAGTTGAAAGGTCACTCTGGAGGGCATTTTTATGTGCTATGTAGATATCCCTTTTTAGTTTTTATTGTATTGGGATAGCTAGAAGGAAATACCTGAAACTGTTGAACTGCAACCCAGTAGCCTTGATTCTTTAAGATGATTATATAACTATATAGCTTACACTGTGTGACCATGTGATTATGAAAACTTTGTTGGTCCTATTCCCTTTATACAGTGAATGGACAGATGAATAGAAAAAATGAGGACGAAAAGTAAATGAATAATAGGGGAGATGGGATGGTTTGAGTGTTCTTTTTTACTTGTATTTTTATTCTTATTTTTATTTTTTTGGAGTAATGAAAATGTTTGAAAATTGATTATGATGGTGAATGCAAAATTATATGATGGTACTGTAGACAATTGATTGTACACTGTGGATGACTGTATCATACATGAATATATCTCAATAAAACTGAATTTTTTAAAAAAGAATAATCTACCCCTAAAAAAGAGAAAGAACATGCCTTTTCTGGGGTACATAACAGCTCCAAACTTCCAGAAGTTTCATTTGAACAAAATTGATGAAAATTCTCTGGGGAAAAGAATTTATTTAAGGAATCCAGAATTGGAAATTTTCCCATTCGTTAACCAAAAAATCCGGAAAATGAAATGGTGTCTACCTGATGCAGTGTAACATGAGCTACTTCTTGAAGTGGTGATGAAAACTCTTTATGTGTATCAGAGTGTATGCTTTATGGCACTTGGAAGAATGTTTCCAACTTTGACTTGATCAGTCAAGAATGAGCATAGAGAGCCCACATCTAATGTACTTAGGGATGATTACTTATTTCATTTATTCCTACCTTCATTTGTATATTCATCCCTTCAACAAATATTTATAGCATTCAGTTTTGCAACAAATAACTATTGAACACTACTCTGCCCCAGACATTGTGCTAGGCACTGGAAATACATTGGTACAATAAAAGTGTCCATGAAAATTATAATCTAGAAGAGATGACAGATTTTAATTAAAAATTTAAACAATAATTAATAAATTGTGATTTTAATAAGTGCTACAAGTTCAGGATGCCAACAGTGCATGTAACAGAGATTTGACATAGCCCATATTGTGCACTGAAATTTTCCCTGAGGAAGTGACATTTAGATTTAGACTTGAAAAGTAAATATGAATGAGCCAGATAAAGAGGAGGAAACTTGACTGCTAATACGTAACAGATTTTTTTTTTTTTTTGGAGTGATGAGAAGGTTCTAAAATTAGATTGCAGTGATGGTTGCACAACCCTGGGAATATAGTAAAATAACTTATTATATCTTAGTAAAGCAGTTTAAAAATGCCAATATTACCCAAGAACCAAAATGTAAAAAGAAACTGTAGTCTTTAGAAGTTCTCAGGGATGGATCATGCAGAAATACATAGGCCATGTTAAGAATTTTGGTCTTCAGCTTAAGAATAAAAAGTAAACCCAGGTGAACAGTATACAGGAATAAATTGTATTATTTTTTGCAATTATTCTGTAAGGCAAAAGTTTTAAAAAATGTTATTTGAGGTAAAAAGTTAAAAATTAAAGATTAGCTATAAATCCATTGAGGACTTTAAGCTGGGGAATCCATGATACAATTTGCTTTTTAAAAAATCCCTCTGCTTGTGGTTGCAGAATACAACATAGAAAGGTGATTGAATACAATCAGTAGGCTATTGCAGTGGCCTAGATGAGAGATGCTTATGATCTGGACAAGGGTGGAAATGGAGAGAAGTTCATGATAAGAACTATACTTTGGCGATACAATTAGGAAGCCTTACTGATCAATGCAATATGAACTGTAGGAAGAGGGAGATGGTAATGATGACTCCCAGATTTGGGTGTCTTACTGATGGTGAAATCTTTTAATAGATGTGGAATTCTGGTTGAGGACCAAGGAAATTATGTGACAAGATCTCAGGCCTCAGAATGAGAAGGAAGGTGTTGTGGGTTGAATTGTGTTCCCCAAAAAGAATAGGGAACATTTGAATAGGGTCATTTTAAATGAAGTCAGTTAAGATGAGGTTATACTGTAGTAGGATGGGCTTTTGTTCCAATATGACTTAGAAAAATAGAAGAGACACAGAGGCAGAGACACACTAGCCATAGGAAGACAGAAGCACAGACCGGAGTTATGCAGCTAAGAGCCATGAAACACCAAGGGTTGACAGCCACCACCAGAAGCTAGGCAGAAGCAAAGAAGAATTCTTCCCTAGAGTCTTAAGAGGGAGCATGGCCCTGCTGAGACTGCTTTCTGACTTCTAGCCTCCAGAAATTTAAGAGAATTAATTTCTGTTCTTTTATGCTACCCAACCTGTGGCACTTTGTTACAGCAGCCCTGGGAAACTAATATGGAAAGAATGTCAATAATTAAACCAACAGAAAAAACAAAAAACAATAAAATTAGAAATTAGAAACATTTAAGGAGAAAGCAAATAATATGAGAGCAAACAGAAGAGGAGACAAGGGAGCAGATTAACTTGATGTGTTTTTGTTGTTTGGTATTGGTTTTGTTTTATTTTTTCACTAAACATGAAGAGTTTATAATGTGGATTCCTTATGCCCAATTTAGTAGTTTCAGGGGATTTATAAGCACTTAATCAGACTAAAATGTCTACAAAATGCTACCATTTTGCAAACAGAGTAAGGAAATGTGGATCTAATGCTGTTTTGTTAAGGACGTATCATGATGAAATCACCTAATCCTTCTGCTCAGAATCTTCTGGCAGTGCTAATTTTCTGAGGACAAAATCCAAACTCCTTAGCCTATCATAGAAAGACTATCACCTTTAGACTCCAACTGGTATCACTTTCTCCTGCCATCTGTTTCCTCTCTTCCTATGTTCCAGCCCTAGAATTTATCATAATTGTAAAAAAAATGCTTTTCCATGACAACATACATTTGCACATACTATTTCCTCCTTCTAAATGGTCTTCACTTCCTTTGCCATGTAATATACTCTTTATTTTCCTCTAGACTCAAAAATACCACCTCTTCTGGGAAGGTCTGCCTGACTTCCCATTCAGGAAGACTTGGTTGTGTCTTCCTGAATTAGAGCACTGAACACAAAATTGTAATTTATAATTTTCTCTTTATGTGTCAGTTTCCCTTATAAACTGTGGATGTCTCAAGGAATCAAGTAGCCAACTTGATGTCCATATTACTTATAATAAAGCCTAATATTTGTAATTAACTATTCAATGCCTGTCTTTCTGTTTTAAACCATATATTCCACAAGAAGAAAGGTTCTTGTCTGCCTGTTCATCACAGAAATTATGAATTAGTGTTGTGGCAAATTCAAGGATATGAGTGAATATTGGGAACAAGTAATTAACTGTAGTTGGCAAATAACTACAGATGAGGAATGATGGAGAAGGAGAGGTCAAGGATGGTATCCAGTTTTCTGGAATGGGTTATTGTACATTTGGTGGTTTCATTCACTGAGATGGTGATCCTGGGAAAAAACAAGATTGAAGGTGAGTGGGAGAGTAAAGACTTATATTTTATTCATACGACACAGTTATTTACTAAATGTTAGATACTATTTTAAATGCTTTACAAATATTAAGTCATTTAATCATAATAACAATCCACTGTGTAGGCACTGTAATAATCCCCTCTTTACAGATAAAATTGAAGTGTAAATAGATTTGGAAATATTCCCAAGTTTATCCAGATGTTACATGATATAGATAAGCTTCAAATTCAGTGAGTTCTGAGTGCTCTTAGTACATGTTACTGAGTTCAGTTTTAGACATGTTAAGTTTTGGACCAGTTCTGTTTTAGGAACAGTGGCATTTGAGATGCCTATGGAGAAATGCAGCTGCTGTAGATATCCATATGTTTAATCCTATTAAATCTTAGTAAGAGAAGGCATGTGGCTCAGTATCTGTATGAAATGGCATTTAAAGAATAACAATTTAATAGCCAAAACTAATTTATTTACTTCCCTTTAAAGACTTTAGAGAAGATCCCAATATACAATCTATAGAAATCCTTATTTAAACCCTCTTTCCTCCCTAATCAATTAACCTCACACCATAAAGCCTCATACTCTAATCTCTTGCAAACATCAAGGTAGGGGAAACAATTCCTCTTCTTCCCCTAGCTTTTTGTCTTCTTTCTCCCCTCCACACCTTTTTTGTTTTGTAGATAAACATCATCTCTCTTCTAGAAAGAAATAATTGTCTCTCTTTATGATTAGGGAAGGAGGGGAGAAATGAACTAGCAATTACAAGATTCTCTTTGGAGGGTTGGTGAATGAGAGAAATCTGTAAACATCCACGTTAAAAATTTGTATTCTGCCACAATTGAATCTGGAACTCAGGGAGGAAATCTATATTGTGCTACTCAATTTGAAAATCATTTGCAAATAGGTAAGAATGAAAGCATATGAATGAGTGAGATCAAAGACAATGAGAATATGTAGAAGAAAAGTGACATCAAGATGAATCTTTGACCAACCAGTTCAATCAGCCAGTCAAGACTCTGCAATGTACATTAACGAAGAAGTTGTCTGAGAACTTAAACCAATAGAGACAGGAAAGAGTAGTATTTTAGAAGCCAAGGAATTAGAAGTTTCAAAAAGGAGTAGTGTGGATTGACTTCATCAACATGGCAATATAAGACATCCCCTGAAGAAACCTCCACAGAGATTCGGTAAATATAAGGACAAATCCTACGTGCTAGACATTTGGAGGATGGTAGATAATGGAGAAGGATTCCACAAATGCTGAATCAAAGAAAGAGATGAATATCAGGTAGGAAACTTCTGTCCTGGATAACCCAGTTCTCTCCCATTCCCTCTGAATGGGTCCAGTGCAGCCTTGATATCTCCAGAGGCAATGGCTCAAGTCCCTCCCACTGGGGAAGCAGACTATAGAGAAATTCACAACAGTGAGTTAGAACTCCACAAATATCCAGGCACAGGGACCCATGTCTGCAGAGATCCCAGGCAAAATATTAGCCACTGAGGAGTGCTGCACACAAAAGTCCCTTTCTCTGCAGCTGGGGGAAGAGAGAGAAACCACAGCAGAATGGCAGCCAAGCGCTGCACTCATTCAAACCTGTTACTGTCGGTGAGACTCCCTAAATGGTGGTTCTGGAGTGAAATACCTTTCTGGATTGACCCTTCTGGCTCCCCAGGGTGAGATACCTTAACAGGGAAGAAACCAGAGGCAGAAAAGCCTCACAGAGAAAAATAATTAAAAGGGGATTAAACTGAACTGCTGCAAGGCTAGAGGATCTGAGAACTGAAAAGTACAAGGAAAACAGCACTGAGTGAGGCAGAGAATTCAAACATATCCTAGGAGTTGCGGAGAATATTCTCCACAAAATCAAACAGAACAGATCAAGATTCCCAGAGCAGGAAAAGAGAAAAGGAAACTTTCTCATGGAAGTGAAACAATTGCACTAAAACTGCAATCTTAAAAATTGCACCATATATCCCAGGCAAGAATCAGATGAAGAAGGCCTGAGAAAATCTGAACAATTAAACACGGGCTACTGTAAAGGCCCAGAATAAGTTGGGCTAAGCATCAAAGAACAGCTTTAACACAAAACCAATAAACAATAAAAACATAGAAAAAAGGAAGAAAATGATGTTGAGAGTTCACTCAACAAGATAATCAGATGCCTATATATCAGCAAAAAATAGAAGCCATACTAAGAAACAGGAATGTATGGTTCAGTCAAGGGAACAAATAAAAATTCAGAGGAGACAGAATTTGTAAAAACTAATCAAAGAAGCCCGAACAAATCTCCTAAATCAATTCAAGGAAATGAAAGAAGATAAACATAAATAGATAAAGGATATTAAGAAGACAATGTGTGAGCATAAAGAAGAAATTGAAAGTGTAAAAAGAAACATAATGGAAATTATGGGGATGAAAGGCAAAATAGTAGAGATTTAAAATATGCTAGAGGCTTACAACAGCAGATTTGAAGATGCAAAAGAAAGAATCAGAAAACTAGAAGACAAGGAAAACAAAATCATATAGTCAGAAGAATAGATAAAAAAATAGAAAAAAAAATGAGTAGGGTCTCAGGGATTTGAATGACAGCATGAATCACACAAACATATGCATCATGGGTATCCCAGAAGGAGGAGAGAAGGGAAAAGGGGCAGAAAGAATATTTGAGGAAATAATGGCTGAAAACTTCCCAACCCTTATGAAAGACATAAATATGCATGTCAAAGAAGCACAGCATACTACACACAGAATAAATCCTAACAGACCTACTCTGAGACATGTACTAATCAGAATGTCAAATGCCAAAGGTAAAGAGAGAGTTCTACCAAAAGATGGAAGCGACCCAAGTGTCCATCAACCAATGAAAGGATAAACAAAATCTGGTATACACACATGATGGAATATGATTCAGCTGTAAGAGGAATGAAGTCTTGATGCACGTAACAAAATGGATGAACCTTGAGGAAATTGTGTTGAGTGAAATAAGCCAGATTCAAAAAGACAAATATTGTATGGTCTCACTGGTATTAACTTTTTATAGTAAGTAAATTCACTGAGTTAGCATATAAATTATAGTTTGCCAGGGGATAGAATGGATTTAGAGAATGTGAAATTGATGCTTAATTGGTACAGAATTTCTATTTAGGTAATTTGTAAAAAGTTGGAAATGGATGGTGGTGATTATAGCAGAATATTGTGAGTGTAATTAACAGCACCAGATTATATAGGTGAATGTGGTTAAAAGGGGGAAACTTTAGGTTGTATATGTCACTAGAGTAAAAATTAAAAGATAAAACATAGTAGTGCATAACATGGTGAACCCTATTATAGATGATGGAATATAGTTAATAGCACAAGTATAGGATTGTTCTTTCATGGATTATAACAAATGTATGACATGTATGAAACTAATACAAGGTGTTAATAGGGTGGTATATGGGAAACATATACCTAATGTAAACCATGGATGATAGTTAATAGTACTATTTTAATCATCTTTCATCCATTATGACAAAGGTAACTAATGTTAAAAAGTGTGCAATTATAAAAAATTGTTACCATCAATTGTAACAAATATTCCACACCAGTGCAAGGTGTTGGTGGTGGAGCAATGTATGGGAATCCTGTATTTTACTTATGAGTGTTCTGTAAACCCACAACTTCTTTAATAAAATATATAAGGAGTAGTGTGGTCAACATCCTCAAACACTACAGAGAAATCAAGTAAAATAAAGTCTCAAATGTGTCTGCTGAATTATCCAATATAAAGTTCAGTGAGGACCCTATCTAGAGCGTGAAGTGGTGAGCTCCAAAGCGAGATTGTAGTGGGCTGTTGAATATCTGGAAATTGCAGAGGTAGAATGATGATACTTAAAATATTTCCCATCTCTCGACAAATTTCAAAGTCAAGTCCTATTTTCTGTTTCTCTTAAATTTTATTGTTTTTATTATTTAGCTATATCATGTCTCTCATACTTCAAAATAAGCAGTTAAAGAAATCTCAAATGTAAATTTATATATGTAGAGAACTCTGAAAAACTGAGATATCTTAAAGTATATGGAGAAAATTGGTGGTTCATTTTACTAGAAACATGAAATGATATATTTACTGTAATTAAACAGTAAATTTCAACATGAATTTCCTGGCATTCAAGACAAAACATTAAATCTAATAGGTTACACAGCTCTTAATTTATCAGGAAATATGATTCATTCACAAAAGAACATTTGAAGTAACAAAAAGCTTCAAAGAGTTCTAAAATTTAATTTTTAAAATAACCTCAGCTTTATTTATATTCTTTCCCATTTTCCTGTTCTTTTCCATAGACTATTTTATATTCCAGGTCAAACATTCTTAGAAAATGAGCATTTTTTAACCAATGAATTGAGATTATTTTCAGCTGTCTGTAACTTTCTCTTTCGTTGTATTTCTTTGCAAACAAAATTAGTACTATAATTTTCTGGTCACTTTTTTTCTGATAACCAGCATCCACTGTAGTAAAACTATGTTTTTGTTATCCCATGACTCAGAGGGAAAAGAATGGCTTGCTTTAGAAATAGATCCTGGAGGCGGGGCAAGATGGCATACTGGTGAGCTGTATGTTTTAGTTACTCCTCCAGGAAAGTAGGTAGAAAGCCAGGAACTGCGTGGACTGGACACCACAGAGCAATCTGCCTTTGGGCATACTTCATACAACACTCATGAAAATGTGGAACCGCTGAGATCAGCGAAATCTGTAAGTTTTTGCGGCCAGGGGACCTGCGCCCCTCCCTGCCAGGCTCAGTCCCGGGGGAGGAGGGGCTGTCAGCTCCAGGAAAGAGAAGGGAGAACTGCAGTGGCAGCCCTTATCGGAAACTCATTCTACTGATCCAAACTCCAACCATAGATAGACTGAGACCAGACACCAGAGAATCTGAGAGCAGCCAGCCCAGCAGAGAGGAGACAGGCATAGAAAAAAAACAACATGAAAAACTCCAAAATAAAAGCAGAGGATTTTTGGAGTTCTGGTGAACATAGATAGGGGAAGGGCCCTGAGGCGCATATGCAAATCCTGAAGAAAAGCTGATCTCTCTGCCCTGTGGACCTTTCCTTAATGGCCCTGGTTGCTTTGTCTCTTAGCATTTCAATAACCCATTAGATCTATGAGGAGGGCCCGTTTTGTTGTTGTTGTTGTTGTTTTTTTTTTTAATCCTTTTTTCTTTTTCTAAAACAATTACTCTAAGAAGCCCAATACAGAAAGCTTCAAAGACTTGCTATTTGGGCAGGTCAAGTCAAGAGCAGAACTAGGAGAGCTCTGAGACAAAACGCAATAATCCAGTGGCTGAGAAAATTCACTAAACACCACAACTTCCCAAGAAAAGGGGGGTGTCCACTCACAGTCATCATCCTGGTGGACAGGAAACACTCCTGCCCATCGCCAGCCCCATAGCCCAGAACTGCCCCAGACAACCCAGTGTGATGGAAGTGCTTCAAATAACAGGCACACACCACAAAACTGGGCATGGACATTAGCTTTCCCTACAACCTCAGCTGATTGTCCCAGAGTTGGGAAGGTGGAGCAGTGTGAATTAACAAAGCCCCATTCATCCATCATTTCAGCAGACTGGGAGCCTCCCTACTCAGCCCAGCAGCCCAGAACTGCCCTGGGTGGACGGCACTCACCTGTGACATAGCACAGTCATCCCTCAACAGAGGACCCAAGGTGCACGGCCTGGAAGAGGGGCCCACTTGCAAGCCTCAGGAGCCATACGCCAATACCAAGGACTTGTGGGTCAGTGGCAGAGACAAACTGTGGCAGGACTGAACTGAAGGATTAGACTATTGCAGCAGCTTTAAAACTCTAGGATCACCAGGGAGATTTGATTGTTAGAATCACCCCCCCCTCCCTGACTGCCCAGAAACACGCCCCATATACAGGGCAGGCAACACCAACTACACACGCAAGCTTGGTACACCAATTGGACCCCACAAGACTCACTCCCCCACTCACCAAAAAGGCTAAGCAGGGGAGAACTGGCTTGTGGAGAACAGGTGGCTCGTGGACGCCACCTGCTGGTTAGTTAGACAAAGTGTACTCCACGAAGCTGTAGATCTGATAAATTAAAGATAAGGACTTCAATTGGTCTACAAATCCTAAAAGAACCCTATCAAGTTCAGCAAATGCCACGAGGCCAAAAACAACAGAAAATTATAAAGCATATGAAAAAACCAGACGATATGGATAACCCAAGCCCAAGCACCCAAACCAAAAGACCAGAAGAGACACAGCACCTAGAGCAGCTACTCAAAGAACTAAAGATGAACAATGAGACCATAGTACGGGAGATAAAGGAAATCAAGAAGACCCTAGAAGAGCATAAAGAAGACATTGCAAGACTAAATAAAAAAATGGATGATCTTATGGAAATTAAAGAAACTGTTGACCAAATTAAAAAGATTCTGGACACTCATAGTACAAGACTAGAGGAAGTTGAACAACGAATCAGTGACCTGGAAGATGACAGAATGGAAAATGAAAGCATAAAAGAAAGAATGGGGAAAAATTGAAAAAATCGAAATGGACCTCAGGGATATGATAGATAATATGAAACGTCCAAATATAAGACTCATTGGTGTCCCAGAAGGGGAAGAAAAGGGTAAAGGTCTAGGAAGAGTATTCAAAGAAATTGTTGGGGAAAACTTCCCAAATCTTCTAAACAACATAAATACACAAATCATAAATGCTCAGCGAACTCCGAATAGAATAAATCCAAATAAACCCACTCCGAGACATATACTGATCACACTATCAAACACAGAAGAGAAGGAGCAAGTTCTGAAAGCAGCAAGAGAAAAGCAATTCACCACATACAAAGGAAACAGCATAAGACTAAGTGGTGACTACTCAGCAGCCACCATGGAGGTGAGAAGGCAGTGGCACGATATATTTAAAATTCTGAGTGAGAAAAATTTCCAGCCAAGAATACTTTATCCAGCAAAGCTCTCCTTCAAATTTCAGGGAGAGCTTAAATTTTTCACAGACAAACAAATGCTGAGAGAATTTGCTAACAAGAGACCTGCCCTACTGGAGATACTAAAGGGAGCCCTACAGACAGAGAAACAAAGACAGGACAGAGAGACTTGGAGAAAGGTTCAGTACTAAAGAGATTTGGTATGGGTACAACAAAGGATGTTAATAGACAGAGGAGAAAAATATGACAAACATAAACCAAAGGATAAGATGGCTGATTCAAGAAATGCCTTCACGGTTATAACGTTGAATGTAAATGGATTAAACTCCCCAATTAAAAGATATAGATTCGCAGAATGGATCAAAAAAATGAACCATCAATATGTTGCATACAAGAGACTCATCTTAGACACAGGGACACAAAGAAACTGAAAGTGAAAGGATGGAAAAAAATATTTCATGCAAGCTACAGCCAAAAGAAAGCAGGTGTAGCAATATTAATCTCAGATAAAATAGACTTCAAATGCAGGGATGTTTTGAGAGACAAAGAAGGCCACTACGTACTAATAAAAGAGGCAATTCAGCAAGAAGAAATAACAATCGTAAATGTCTATGGACCCAACCAAGGTGCCACAAAATACATGAGAGAAACACTGGCAAAACTAAAGGAAGCAATTGATGTTTCCACAATAATTGTAGGAGACTTCAACACATTACTGTCTCCTATAGATAGATCAACCAGACAGAAGACCAATAAGGAAATTGAAAACCTAAACAATCTGATAAATGAATTAGATTTAACAGACATATACAGGACATTACATCCCAAATCACCAGGACACACATACTTTTCTAGTGCTCATGGAACCTCCTCCAGAATAGATCATATGCTGGGACATAAAACAAGCCTCAATAAATTTAAAAAGATTGAAATTATTCAAAGCACATTCTCTGACCACAATGGAATACAATTAGAACTCAATAACCATCAGAGACTTAGAAAATTCACAAATACCTAGAGGTTAAACAACACACTCCTAAACAATCAGTGGGTTAAAGAAGAAATAGCAAGAGAAATTGCTAAATATATAGAGACGAATGAAAATGAGAACACAACATACCAAAATTTATGGGATGCAGCAAAAGCAGTGCTAAGGGGGAAATTTATAGCACTAAATGCATATATTAAAAAGAAAGAAAGAGCCAAAATCAAAGAACTAATGGATCAACTGAAGAAGCTAGAAAATGAACAGCAAACCAATCCTAAACCAAGTAGAAGAAAAGAAATAACAAGGATTAAAGCAGAAATAAATGACATAGAGAACAAAAAAACAATAGAGAGGATAAATATCACCAAAAGTTGGTTCTTTGAGAAGATCAATAAGATTGACAAGCCCCTAGCTAAACTGACAAAATCAAAAAGAGAGAAGACCCATATAAACAAAATAATGAATGAAAAACGTGACATAACTGCAGATCCTGAAGAAATTAAAAAAATTATAAGAGGATACTATGAACAACTGTATGGCAACAAACTGGATAATGTAGAGGAAATGGACAATTTCCTGGAAACATATGAACAACCTAGACTGACCAGAGAAGAAATAGAAGACCTCAACCAACCCATCAAAAGCAAAGAGATCCAATCAGTCATCAAAAATCTTCCCACAAATAAATGCCCAGGGCCAGATGGCTTCACAGGGGAATACTACCAAACTTTCCAGAAAGAACTGACAACAATCTTACTCAAACTCTCTCAAAACATTGAAGAAAATGGAACACTACCTAACTCATTTTATGAAGCTAACATCAATCTAATACCAAAACCAGGCAAAGATGCTACAAAAAAGGAAAACTACCGGCCAATCTCCCTAATGAATATAGATGCAAAAATCCTCAACAAAATACTTGCAATTCGAATCCAAAGACCCATTAAAAAAATCATACACCATGACCAAGTGGGGTTTATTCCAGGCATGCAAGGATGGTTCAACATAAGAAAATCAATCAACATATTACAACACATTAACAAGTCAAAAGGGAAAAATCAATTGATCATCTCAATAGATGCTGAAAAAGCATTTGACAAAATCCAACATCCCTTTTTGATAAAAACACTTCAAAAGGTAGGAATTGAAGGAAACTTCCTCAACATGATAAAGAGCATATATGAAAAACCCACAGCCAGCATAGTACTCAATGGTGAGAGACTGAAAGCCTTCCCTCTAAGATCAGGAACAAGACAAGGATGCCCGCTGTCACCACTGTTATTCAACATTGTGCTGGAAGTGCTAGCCAGGGCAATCCGGCAAGACAGAGAAATAAAAGGCATCCAAATTGGAAAAGAAGAAGTAAAACTGTCATTGTTTGCAGATGATATGATCTTATATCTAGAAAACCCTGAGAAATCGACGATACAGCTACTAGAGCTAATAAACAAATTTAGCAAATAGCGGGATACAAGGTTAATGCACATAAGTCAGTAATGTTTCTATATGCTAGAAATGAACAAACTGAAGAGACACTCAAGAAAAAGATACCATTTTCAATAGCAACTAAAAAAATCAAGTACCTAGGAATAAACTTAACCAAAGATGTAAAAGACCTATACAAAGAAAACTACATAACTCTAGTAAAAGAAATAGTAGGGGACTTTAAAAGATGGAAAAATATTCCATGTTCATGGATAGGAAGGCTAAATGTCATTAAGATGTCAATTCTACCCAAACTCATCTACAGATTCAATGCAATCCCAATCAAAATTCCAACAACCTACTTTGCAGACTTGGAAAAGCTAGTTATCAAATTTATTTGGAAAGGGAAGATGCCTCGAATTGCTAAAGACACTCTAAAAAAGAAAAACGAAGTGGGAGGACTTACACTCCCTGACTTTGAAGCTTATTATAAAGCCACAGTTGCCAAAACAGCATGGTACTGGCACAAAGATAGACATATAGATCAATGGAATCGACTTGAGAATTCAGAGATAGACCCTCAGATCTATGGCCGACTGATCTTTGATAAGGCCCCCAAAGTCACTGAACTGAGTCATAATGGTCTTTTCAAAAATGGGGCTGGGAGAGTTGGATATCCATATCCAAAAGAATGAAAGAGGACCCCTACCTCACCCCCTACACAAAAATTAACTCAAAATGGACCAAAGATCTCAATATAAAAGAAAGAAAGTACCATAAAACTCCTAGAAGATAATGTAGGAAAACATCTTCAAGACCTTGTATTAGGCGGCCACTTCCTAGACTTTACACCCAAAGCACAAGCAACAAAAGAGAAAATAGATAAATGGGAACTCCTCAAGCTTAGAAGTTTCTGCACCTCAAAGGAATTTCTCAAAAAGGTAAAGAGGCAGCCAACTCAATGGGAAAAAAATTTTGGAAACCATGTATCTGACAAAAGACTGATATCTTGCATATATAAAGAAATCCTACAACTCAATGACAGTACAGTCGGCCCTATTATAAAATGGGCAAAAGATATGAAAAGACAGTTCTCTGAAGAGGAAATACAAATGGCCAAGAAACACATGAAAAAATGTTCAGCTTCACTAGCTATTAGAGAGATGCAAATTAAGACCACAATGAGATACCATCTAACACCGGTTAGAAGGCTGCCATTAAACAAACAGGAATCTACAAATGCTGGAGGGGATGTGGAGAAATTGGAACACTTATTCACTGTTGGTGGGACTGTATAATGGTTCAGCCACTCTGGAAGTCAGTCTGGCAGTTCCTTAGAACACTAGATATAGAGCTACCATTCGATCCAGCGATTGCACTTCTCGGTATATACCCGGAAGATCGGAAAGCAGTGACACGAACAGATATCTGCACGCCAATGTTCATAGCAGCATTATTCACAATTGCCAAAAGATGGAAACAACCCAAATGTCCTTCAACAGATGAGTGGATAAATAAAATGTGGTATATACACACGATGGAATACTACGCGGCAGTAAGAAGGAACGATCTGGTGAAACATATGACAACATGGATGAACCTTGAAGACATAATGCTGAGCGAAATCAGCCAGGCACAAAAAGAGAAATATTATATGCTACCACTAATGTGAACTTTGAAAAATGTAAAACAAATGGTTTATAATGTAGAATGTAGGGGAACTAGCAATAGAGAGCAATTAAGGAAGGGGGAACAATAATCCAAGAAGAACAGATAAGCTATTTAACGTTCTGGGGATGCCCAGGAATGACTATGGTGTGTTAATTTCTGATGGATATAGTAGGAGCAAGTTCACAGAAATGTTGCTATATTAGGTAACTTTCTTGGGGTAAAGTAGGAACATGTTGGAAGTTAAGCAGTTATCTTAGGTTAGTTGTCTTTTTCTTACTCCCTTGTTATGGTCTCTTCAAAATGGTCTTTTATTGTATGTTTGTTTTCTTTTTAACTTTTTTTTTTCATACAGTTGATTTAAAAAAGAAGGGAAAGTTAAAAAAAAAAAAAACAAGGAAAAAAAAAGATGTAGTGCCCCCCTGAGTAGCCTGTGGAGAATGCAGGGGTATTCACCTACCCCACCTCCATGGTTGCCAACATGATCACAGACATAGGGGACTGGTGGTTTGATGGGTTGAGCCCTCTACCACAGGTTTTACCCTTGGGAAGACGGTTGCTGCAAAGGAGAGGCTAGGCCTCCCTATGGTTGTGCCTAAGAGCCTCCTCCCGAATGCCTCTTTGTTGCTCAGATGTGGCCCTGTCTCTCTAGCTAAGCCAACTTGAAACGTGAAATCACTGCCCTCCCCCCTACGTGGGATCAGACACCCAGGGGAGTGAATCCCCCTGGCAACGTGGAATATGACTCCCGGGGAGGAATGTAGACCTGGCATCGTGGGACGGAGAACATCTTCTTGACCAAAAGGGGGATGTGAAAGGAAATGAAATAAGCTTCAGTGGCAGAGAGAATCCAAAAGGAGCTGAGAGGTCACTCTGGTGGGCACTCTTACGCACACTTTAGACAACCCTTTTTAGGTTCTAAAGAATTGGGGTAGCTGGTGGTGGATACCTGAAACTATCAAACTACAACCCAGAACCCATGAATCTCGAAGACAGTTGTATAAAAATGTAGCTTATGAGGGGTGACAATGGGTTTGGGAAAGCCGTAAGGACCACACTCCACTTTGTCTAGTTTATGGATGGATGAGTAGAAAAATAGGGGAAGGAAACAAACAGACAAAGGTACCCAGTGTTCTTTTTTACTTCAATTGCTCTTTTTCACTCTAATTATTATTCTTGTTATTCTTGTGTGTGTGCTAATGAAGGTGTCAGGGATTGATTTGGGTGATGAATGTACAACTATGTAATGGTACTGTGAACAATCGAAAGTACGATTTGTTTTGTATGACTGCGTGGTATACGAATATATCTCAATGAAATGAAGATTAAAAAAAAAAGAAAAGACATAATGCTGAGCAAAATAAGCCAGGCACAAAAAGAGAGATATTGTATGTTACCACTAATGTGAATTCTGTGAAAAATGTACAATGTTTTATACTGTAGAATGTAGGGGACCTAGAGATACCAATTAGTGGAGGGGGAATGATAATCTAATAAGAACAGATAAACTATGGAGGGTAATCTCAATGTTATGGGAATGCTCAGGAATGATTATGGTTTGTAAACTCTGTTGGATATAGTAAGATCATGTTGGAAGCAATAGAGTTATTTTAGGTTTTTTTTCTCTTATTCCTTTGTTTTCTTAGGGGTTGTTAATTTTCTTGGGGTATGGTAGGAACATGTTGGAAGCAATGTAGTTATTTTAGATTATTTGTTTTTCTTACTCCTCTGTTTGGACATGGTTTATTAATTTTCTTGGGGTATGGTAGGAACATATTGGAAGCAAAGTAGTTATTTTAGGTTATTTATTTTCCTTAATCCATTGCTTTGTTTGAAATGTTGTGGGGTTTTTTTTTGGTTGTTGTTTGCCTGTTTGTTTTTAACTTTTTGATAAACAAAGTTAAAAAATTGAAAAAAAATCAGTAGAAAAATGGGAGTAAAAACTAAGTGACAAATAGGGTGGGATGGGGGGGTGGTTTGGGTATTCTCTTTTCACTTTTATTTTTTATTCTTATTCTGATTCTTTCTGATGTAAGGAAAATGTTCAGAAATAGATTGTGGTGATGAACGCATAACTATATGATCTAACTGTGAACAGTTGATTGTATACCATGGATGACTGTATGGTTTGTGAATATATTTCAATAAAACTGAATTAAAAAAAAAAAGAACTAGATCCTAATTTAAAACAGACAATGGAAGTCCTAAGTTTTATTTTGATCATATTTGATTGGAAAAATTAATGCCAATTAATTCAAAGAAATAAAAAATGGACTGGTGGGCTTACAGTTATGACAGAATAATTTGTGTGGGATTTTCCTTCTGCCATAAACAACTAGAAAGCAGAAAATATATATGAAATAACTGTTTCGTATATTGAATATCAAGTAGCTCAGAACTGTAAAAGCTGAGAGAAAGCGCTACAATTGTGCTAACTTTCTGGGGGCATTTCCTTAACTATGGCATGGGGAAGCAGAACATGGTACTCTCACTGAGTTGAGGAGGAAAAGATTAGCATTCAGGGACACTGAGGTGGCTGGAATTTTTATGGAAGAGTACCTTCAATAGAAAGAGCTTCATCAGTCTGCATAGGGGTCCTTTTAAGATTGCTGCTGAATAACAAACTGTGTGTGTATAGGGCGATATTTCATAAAGCAAGGCAAAGAACAAGTACTGGTGAATGAACAATCAGAACAGCTATAAACACATGCCATAAGGCTGGAAGATATTTGAGTTCTGACAAGCTAGAGTGAAGAGACCCCCTTGAACACTGTAGGTATTCAGTAGCAATTTCAGAAAGTTTAAGATACAGTGATAGGTCTAAACTAGGTCTGGAGTGAAATATATTCTATATCCATGCTAACGAAACCTAAAAACAAGACTTTTGCTTCTGTTCATGGTGGACTAACAAGAACCAAAATTACCTTTTTACTATAAACAAAATAAATGGAACAAAATATATCAGACAACTGTTTTCAGACATTGAACAACAGGCATTATGTAACTTTGATCTTCAGCAAAGGGGAAACAAATAAGGTGAGATCTATAACCTCTCTGAATTTCTACCTGATGAAACACTCTGCATCACGTGTATAGGGAGGGTGAAAAAAACAGAGCACAGTGGGCTCACTGAGTTGAGAAGATAGAAATTGGAGTTCAGAGAGCCTGAGGCAGTTGAGAGTTTCAGGGAAGAGTGCTGGAGAGTATGGAAATACACACATACAGAAAGAGCTTCAGAAATTTTTGTAGGGGTTCCCTTTATTGTTAGTTGGATAATAACATCTATATGGATGTACTAAAACTTCATGAGGCCAAAAAAAAGAGCAAACAAGAAGTTGTGAGGTAATGAAAATGTTCAAAGTTTGATTTTAGTGATGAAAGCACAACTATATGATGATACAATGAATAACTGGTTGTACACTTTGAAAAATTGTATGTTATGTGATTATGTCTCAATAAAATTGCATAAAAAAAAGTTGTGTGGTGATCAATATCAGAGGTCACATGTAAGACATTGGCATTCCAACAAGCCAGAGTGGAAAATCCTTATTGATCATTCTATGCATTCAGTAGAAAATCCAGAAAGGCCACATCTTAATAATGGAATTAAACTATCTTTAGAGTAAAAGCTACTCTGTACCTTCCCTGAAAAAAGCCTCAAAAGGATCAAACTGAACCAAAAGTAACTTAACTGCATGCTAGTACAAAACTCTTTAAGACAGCAATATCCAGACCCTGAAAAACATAAAATCACAATGTCCAGCCTACAATAAAAATTATTATCCATACCAAAAGGCAAGAAAATATAACCCATAAACTACAGAAAAGTCAATCAGTAGAAACAGACCTAGAAATGACTGGGATGAAGGAATTAATGACAAGAAAGTGAAAACAGCTATCATAAACTCCATTTGTGTATTGAGGAGAGAGTGGATGATATTTTATATTCCAGAATATATTTTACATATTCCACATCTAGAATGGCATCATTAGACCTTCACGGACCTGTTTCCCAGTGAAACAATCATAACTACTGAAGATTATGTTTTAAAAAAATACCATTTAAAGTCTCTGTAAATGTTCTAAGGACATACAGCAAATGGAGAAACATATATTCAAGAAAATAAACTAAATCTCAATAATAGCATGATTCTGTGGAACTCATGTCATGATCTGGACTCTCCTGATTTTTCCCAGCCCAGGGTAACAGAAGTTCCTTTCTGAGTGGGTATGGTGAAGAAGAGCTGCCTCTCTGAGTCAGGGGTTATGATATCTTACTGGGAGGAGCAATTACCATCCTCCCCAGCTCCAAGTTACAGAAGCTAAATTCCTGGTTAATGAAGCTCAGAGGACATGGGCTCCCTTCTTCCATCCATACCTGACTCATAGGGTGAAGGCTATATCCCAGGTGGACTAGGCCAAGAATACTGGGACAATGGTTACCCTTGCCCTAACTTGTTTGTAGGGCAGAGGTTCCATGCTAGGAAAGGCAAGCTGAGAAAACCAGAGGCTACCACCCTGGGGTTGTTTGGAGCTGTTATGTACCCCAGAAAAGGTTATGTTCTTTTAATCCGTTCCTGTGGGTGCAGACCTATTGTGGGACCTTTTGATTAGGTTATTTCAACTGAGATGTGACCCACCCCATTCAAGGTGGGTTTACTCCTTTTACTGGAGTCCTTTATAACAGATTAAATTAAGAAAAGCTCACAGAGAACAGCCCCAGAGAAGTTAAGACAGGATCCATAGAAACTTAGAAAGGAGGCCACTGGAACAAGAAGCTGAAAGTGAAGGACCAGCAGATGCTGGCCATGTGCCTTCTACCATGTGACAGAGGTGTCTCAGATGCCAGCAGCCTGTCTTCAGAGAAGGTATCGGTCCTGTTGATGCCTTAATTTGGACATTTTCACAGCCTTAGAACTGTTAACTTTGTAAGCTAATAAATCCCCATTGTAAAAGCCAAATCATTCTGGTATATTGCATTGTGGCAGCTTTAGCAAACCAAAAGAAACCCCCACTCAGCACTCTGTGGATAGAGCATGAGTGTCATTCCCACCCCAGATCCAGAGCAGTGGCTCAGTGTATAGCTAATACTCCAATAATGGAAGTAAAATAGAATCATTTAAAAATTCAACTAATGCAAAATAAGTCAAGGAAAGAAGAGAAACAAAGCAAAGAATGAGAGGGTAAAATAGAAAAGAAATAACAAGATGGTAGGTTTAAACACAATCAGATAGATAATCGCATTAAATGTGAATGGTCTAAAAACTCCAATTAAAAAAACAGAAATTATCAGACTAGATAAAAACAAGCCTTAACTAAAGACTAAATACAATATAACTATTTTGAGATAAAGACAGATATGTTAATGGTTCAAGAATGAAAAATATGTATCATGCGAAAGATAGAATCCCTACATAAATACCATAGAGATTCAACTTCAGAAAAGGGAATGTTACCAGGGATAAAGATGCGTATTTCATACAATAAAGGGGCCAATTAATCAAGAAAGTATAACAATCTTAAATGGGTGTTCATATAACTGAGCTTCAAAACACATGAAGAAAGAACTGACAGGACTGAAAACATAAAGACAAATTTATTATTGTTAATGATTACAGTGCAACAATATCTGTAAGTTTTGAAGAAGTGGAAAGAAAATCTGAAGTATACGGATGACCTGAACAACATCACCAAACTAACTTGTCCTAGTAATGTTTATAAAACATTCTACCCAATGACAGATGGATAAACGTTCATTACAAGTGAACATGGAACACTCACCAAGATAGACCATATGCTAGGTCATAAAACAATTCCCAATCAATCTCAAATCATTGAAACCAAACAAAGTGTGTTCTCTGACTACAATGGAATTAACTTGGGAATCAAAAACTTAGAAATCACAAACGTGTGTGGAAAATCCCCAAATATTTGCAAATTAAGCAACATACTTCTAAATAAATCATGGGTCAACTGGGTCAACTGATAATTTAAAAAGAGAATTAAAACATATTTTGGTCTGAATAACATGAAAATGCAGCATAATAAAATTGGTAGGAAGCAGCTAAAGCAGAGCTTAAACAGGAATTAATGAGAAAAGGTGAAAGGTGTCAAATCAATGATCTAAGCTTCCACTTTGGGACACATGAAACATTATAGCAATTAAACCCCAAATAAACTGGAAAAATGAAAGAAGATTCTAAATCAATTAAATAGAAAATACAGTAAACAGAAAAGAAAAGAAAAGAAAAAACTCAATGGTATCAAAAGCTGGTTCTTTGAAAAGATCAGTAAAATGTATAAATCTCTAGGTAAACTGATCAGGAAAAAAAGAGATAATATATAAGTGACCAATATCAGAAATGAAAGAGGGAACATTTCTATGGGGGCACTATAAACATGACAAGTATAAGGGAATATTAGGACAACTTTATGCCAATAAATGCAATACCTTAGATTAAATGCACAAATTCATTGAAAGACACAATTACCAAAGCTCACTCAAGAAGAAACAGATAACCCATATGTATCAACCTATATTTGTAAAGGAAATTGAACTTGTACTTAAACACCTTTCCTCCAAAACTCCAAATCCAGATGGCTTCACTGATGAATTCTACTGAACATTCAAGGAAGATATAATACTGATCCTATACAAACTGTTCCAGAAAATAGAGAAGAAAGAATCACGTCCCAACTAATTTTATGAGGTTAGCTATACTCTGACAACAATACAAGAGAAAACATTATACGTAACAAAAGCTGCAAATCAACATTCTTTATGAATATAGATGCAAAAATCTCCAACAGAATTTTAGTAAATCAATTACAGAATATATAAAAACGATACTACATTGTGACCAAATAGGGTTTATCTCAGTAACACAAAATTAATTTACCAGTTGAAAATCAATCATTATAATTTACCACATTAATGAAATAAAGGAAAAAATACTAAATGATTTTCTCAATAGATGAAGAAATAGCATTTGAAAAAATCCATCACTCATTAATAATTAAAATTGTTAGCAGACAAGGAACAGAAAGGATAACCCTCAAATTGATAAAGGGCATCTGGCCAAAACCTATAGCTAACTCTTAATGGTGAAATCCTGAATGCTTCCCCTAAGAGTAAGAACCAAGGCAAGGATATCTGCTCTCATCCCTTCTTATTCAACATTGCATTGGAGGTCCTAGCCAGTAGTTTGAAGCGAGAAAAAGAAACAAAAGTACCTAGACTGGAAAGAAAGAAGGAAAATGTTTTATTCACAGACAACATGATTATGGATATCCAGAAAGAAGTGATTATAACTGATAAATTTAGCAGCATTGCATGATACAATGTCGATATACAAAAATCAATTGTTTGTCAATGTATGACTGACAAATTCTTTAAAAATGGAATTTTAAAAATATGTATAACAGCAACTAAAAGCATGCCATATTTAGAAATAAATTTAACAAAATATGTGCAAATCATAAATCAGGAAATCTATAACAGTGATGTAAGCCATTAAAGAACACTAAATAAACTATGTTTATGGATAAGAAGGCTCAATTTTGTTAAGATATCTGTTCTTCACAAATTAATCTGTAGTATCATCACAATCCCTACCCAAATTGCACTATACCTTTTGTAGAAACTGACAAGCTAATTCTAAAATTGATAGAGAAATAAAATTTACCTAGATAAGCTCAAAACAATTTTGAAAAAGAACAATACTGGAGGAGTTGGACTTCTTGATTTCAAGTTTTACTATAAATCAACTGTAAACAAGAGAGCATATTATTGGCATAAAAGTATCAATTTATGGATCAGTAGAACAGAACTGAGAGTATATAAATAGATCCACACATATATGTTCAATCAACTGCCAAGAAAGTTTCTAAATTAATTCAGTAGGTAATGATAGTCTTTTCAAAACTGGTGCTGGAGGTATACCAAGCTCCAACCAATAGTATTCCTGAAAACCCCAGGGAGTGTATTGGGCTCTATATAAGACACTATAAAGTTTTACTCAATAAGTTTATTTTTTCAGAAACTTAAGGCCCGCATATTGATTCTATGCCAGATAAGCCCTGAAACCCAGAGGTACCAGTCTTTCCAAAAACATTAACTAGTTTAATTTCTCTACTCCATAAGATCAACACCCCTTTCCAACTCAAAAAGTTAATATGGTTCTTGCCCAGATATCCCTGAAGGTTGAGAGAATGATCAAATGAGAAGGAGGAGGTATAACTGAGAAATTTGGATTTATCAAATGACTGCCAATACTGAGTCATTATATGGATATTTCTTTTTAGCGTCTAGCGTTTTAGAATAGCCAGAAGGAAATATCTGAAGTTGTTGAACTGTAATCCAGTAGCTCTGATCTTTGATAATGATTGTATAAATATATAGCAAAAACAAAACAAACAAACAAAAAAAACAAAAGTCAGTTGCCCGTGTTTGTGTGGATCTACTTCTGAATGCTTTGTTCTGTTCCACTGACATATATGTCTATCTCTGACAATACTACATTGTCTTAGCTAACCTACCTCTATTATAAGTCTTAAAATTGGGTAGAGCACAATACTAGTGATCCATAATAGGGAGGTTAAGGGGTATAGGATGTTTGAGGTTTTCTTGTTTCTTTTTATTTCTTTATCTGGAGTAATGCACATATTCTAAAAATGACCATGGTGATGAGTACACAACTGTGTGATGATACTGTGAATCATTGATTGTATAATTTGGATGAATAGGTATGGTGTCTGAATACATCTCAATAAAATTACATTAAAATAAATAAAAAATAAAATTAAAAAAAAAACTGGTACTGGAACAAGGGGATAATTATGTGGAATAAATGAGCCTCGACTCATAATTTGCTCCATACTCCCAAAACTAATTCAAATGAATTATCATCCTAAACATAAAAGCTAAACCAATAAAACTTCTAGAAGAAAACAGGAAAATTCCCACAACCTTGGAATAAGCAAAGATTGTTTAGATAGGGCACAAAAGCACAAAAATAAAAAACTTCCATGCTTCCAAAGACTTTGCTAAGAAAATAAAAGAGCAAGCCACAGACTGGAAGAAAATATTGTCAACACATGTACATGACAAACACTTTGTTTCTAGTGCATAAAGAAATCTGTTTCCCTAATAGGAAGGCAGACAACTAAATAAAAACAAAATGAATGCAGAATAATTTCAATATTGAATTGCCTTGGCACCTTAGTCAAAAATTGGTTGATCCTGTCAGCAATGCCTTTGCTGCATCCCGTATGTTTGGATATGTTGTGTTCTCATATTTTTTCTTTTTTCTTTTTTTCCTCTTCTTCTTTCTTTGTGGAAGAAATGGAAATGTCCTCATATAGATTGTGGTGGTGAATGCGTAACTGTGATTATACTGGGAATTTTTGTTTACTTGGGATGGAATGTTTAAAAAATAAACAGAGGGATACAAGTGCTGGATAAAATATGGAGAGAGGGATGTAACTATACGCTGTTGGTGGGGAAGTAGAATGCTGCAGCCTATCTGGAGGGCAATGTGTTGGTTCCACAGGAAGCTAAGTATGGGGTCGCTATATGATCTGAAACCCCATTATTGGTTATACACTTGGAAGAACTGAGAGCAGAGACACAAATGGACATTTGTGCATTCACGTTTGTGGCAGCAATATTCACAATTGGTAATGGATGGAGGTGGCCTAAGGTACATCGACTGATAAATGGAATGGTGAGCTGTGGTGTATACATACAATGGAATATTGAGTGGCTGAAAGAAGAAATGCTATTG